>NC_055665.1:25030682-25211666 GCF_017976325.1 Chelmon rostratus
TGAAAAACGGTCCATGAAGCCCTACGAGTGGTTCACTTGATAACACAAGACTGCTGCTGACATTGATGTCAGTTCCTATTTCTACCAGCAACATTGCCTTTCATGGGAGTCTATTCCTGGTCAACAACTGACTGCGTTAATTCTCTGAACATCCTAAAATCTGACATGCAAAAATCAAGCAACATTAAAACCTTTTAAAGTAATATATGCACAGCTTTGCACAGTTTTTCTCTCTGCGTGTCTCGTCATCTGTGTCACATCTTTACGTCTCCCCTGTACAGCTTTGTGGAAATTCCCTGAACAGAAGCAGGAGTGTGATTTTGTGTCCTCTCTCTTGTTTTGTGGTCCAGGTGGAATCGCGGGACACGTTGAACAGCATTGCACTCAAGTTTGACACCACACCCAACGAACTGGTTCAGCTGAACAAGCTGTTCTCCAGAGCAGTGGTGCCTGGCCAGGTGTGAACCGCCGTGCACGCCTTCGCTGATATATTCAGCTGCATCACTTCATCACTGTCCCACAGCTACCTCATATCTGCAGCATCTCACCAGCCGCTCGATCTCATAATAGCTCTTTTTGACAGTTCATAATGCATTCTCCGTGGTTCACCGTGATCTCACAATCACTAAACGTTTTCTTTTAAAAAATAATTTTTTTTTGGTAACATTACATCCTGTATTTCTTTACCGTCCTGCCTCCTCAGCGCAATTTGCTGACTCACTGTTCACATCCCTACAATCTGTATCCTCACTTAATTCCCTGCTAATTACAGTGTCACTTGTCCCATTAAGACGCAATTCATAGCAAAATACCTGTTTTGTTTCTAAATAGGTATAATAATATGTGTGATCCTTAAATTCTCCCGTAGATGCTTTAGCTCTGACAGCATCACACAAGCTACCCATCTTCAGCTGCCAGCTTCCCTGTATTTCATGTTTGTCTTTTCGGGATTAGAAACCGAATTCTTGATTAGTTTTTTAATGGGGGGAAGGTGACAAACATCCAAAAACGATATTCTGACTCTGTTTCCAGGCATCAAATTGTTATCCGGCCAAATGGAGACAAGGCGCATCCCGTTGGCAGCTCTGAGCAAACAATGCTGATTTGAGCTGCGTCCAAACAGCGGAGTGCAGAGAGCATTCCTCCTCTCCCTCTGTGGCTCAAGCAGAAGTTATACCACAGCTAAAACAGCTCATTTCTGTAACCCTGAATCAGTAGTTAATTGATAGATTGATTGATTTTTCATCTCCTAACTTCTTGCACAAGCCAAAAAATTTACTATCGAATGGAGAAATTCAGTACAAAATTTAAAGGCTTTAATACCTCCTAACCTTTTTTTCTGACAACGCTGTAGATATTGTATGCTCCAAACATGGCAATCATGAATGTCCCTACAGTTATTGTCATTGTAGAGATTAGGTCAGGGATACTTTTGCCATCCCCGTATCTAAAATTTGTCATGAATTTAAAAGCTTTATAGTTCCATGGTATCAATCTTCTCGTCTAGGGTTAGGGTCTGATTCCCTAAAGGTCATACAATTCTTTAGCAGCCAGCCATTCCCCTTCCCTCTCATTACATTACAAAACAGATGAAACTTCATGTAAGCATGGAAAAGTAATGCACTGCCTGTATTCGCTGTATGTGTTTCAACTACATGAAAGCCATCAAACACCTTGTTCCCATCACTGCTAATTCTGACATGTTGATTTAGTATTATGACAGTCACTTTCCATGTCTCTTGTTTGCCCTTGTCAATAGCACCAGGCTATTCACATTATATCATGTTATTTGCCATGCCACGTGTGTGTGTGAGAGTGACTCTGTTTTATTGCTCCCTGTGTGTGCATGTTACCGTGAGCGGTGCGTGTTTGCACAAAGGAAGCGCCTGTGTAAATACAGACGTGGATTGTGTTTGCAGGTTCTGTACGTTCCTGATCCTGAGTACGTCTCCAGTGTCGGAAGCTCCCCTTCCCTCAGTCCCATCAGCCCCCTGTCTCCCACGTCCTCAGAAGCTGATTTAGAGAAGGTGACGGTATGTTGACCACATCTCACATGCTCAGGAAAAGTCCTAGAACAGTGGATTAACCTTTCTATTTAGTGCCATAGATAGAATCAAGAATCTTTATCAAATATTCATCCATATAACAATTATACTTACTCATACATGCAATAATTGTTATTGGTCTTCAGCAAGTTACTGTTCAAATAATAGTACAGTATAGCCAAGTTTATCATCCAAGTAACAGAAAAGATGAGGGTGAACTACACAATTTCATTGTGTGATGAGGGACCACTGTTTTCTTTCATTTAGTCAGAGATAGTGCACCGTGATCAGCTGGGAAAGACACCAAAAAAATAGCAAATGCATTCAAACATTAAAATCTCTGGAAGTTACCTGTCACTGAATCCATTTTGACTCAGCCACCAAAGGCTAATTAGCCCTGCGTCATGATATCAGCGCCCGGGGCACCAAATGATCGTACACAGTGGCTCACGTACAGTACTTCCACACACTGTCTGTGCCTCCCTGTCACCGCGTTCACACGCACCACACACATAAACACTGACTTCTCCTTCAGCCATTTCTGTCACATTTTAAAGCTCTGTTCATTGTCAGCCCAAAGGTGAACATCCGGGATGATGTGTCATGCTGTCAAGAGCTGAACAGACAGCAGGAGGTGCCTCGAGTTTCCATGGATAGGTCAGACAATAAAACCTGCCTTGTATTTTGCAAGGACCGGACAGGAAGTGATGTGTGTGTACTGTTTTACCCATATGGTCAAAAGCAAGGACGCATGTGTTTGCTTGTTCTTTTCTGATGTTACCTTCTTGTGCTGCTCTAAAATGATTGCTTCTAGAGCATTTCTAGCACCAGAGAACATGTCAGTTCTCTCCAATGTGCTCTTGAAATAGTAAAAACAGGAAGTAACAACTAACACTTCGTTGGCATTATGAGAAGGAGAACATTAAACCATTGACAGCTACAAAAATGTCGATGACACAATAAATTCCAAGATTTATTTCCTTTGTATTCCTTGATGCAGGAGTCCGGTTTGTCATTTTCCAGATTGAGTCGTCAACGCAGCTCAAAACAAAGACTTCTCTTATCATGTTAACTAACTTTTCTAGGCACAAATGTGGTTCTGTTGTTCCCCAAGCTCTCTGATGTCATACTCTGACATTACTGTCTTAACAAACAGCTAAGATACGGCATATAAATCTGACCATCTATGACAACACTGTTCAAATAGCTTAGAAAAGTACTTAAGTAAGCAGCTGTAACATTAGTAACTGTAAGAAGGCTTGCTCTTTGTGTAGTTTTGAATAACAGTAAATGTAATCAGGCATTTACGACACTGGTCAACACAAAAATACTCTTGTCACACAATAAACCAAACTGTATAATGTGCTCACATCCTTGCTACATGCTGAATTTGGCAGCAGTATTTCTTTAGTAAGGTTATTTAACTGAATTTAATTGACTTGTATTCTTAAACATGAAATGTTTTATATAGCTGTCTTAAGAAGGCAGCACAAAACATGCATTACTGTTTGTATTTTCATGTATTTATATGTCCAAAACGTCCATGACCTTGTGAGTGCCGTATCCATTAATATAGCAGCTTTACATTCACATTGACCAGTGGTGGGAGAGGCAGATTGCCAGAGCAACTGTAATGGAAAAGCAGCTAGTGGTCCTTTCAAACATGACGCTGACATGTTAAATTGCTGCCGCATTTACAGAACAAAGTGCATGTGTGAAATGGGCTATTAGAATAACTGTCTCTGCTAAACGCTTTGCTCTTAATTGGTTTCCAAGCTGCTGGCTGACAGCAATTTTAGTTTGACTCATTATTGTAGTTTCGCTACATGAAGATGGAAATATATGGCGTTTGAACATTGCTGTTAATATGGCCAGTTGTGTTTCTAAGGGATCACATTTTCAGTGTGTTGCATGTAAACATTGTATGGTGATAAGTGAGGATGCTTCCATAAGCAAAAATCTGTGCAACACCCCTTTATTTGCAGTGTCACCTGGGTTCATTCCTGCTCTAATATATGGCCATCCTCAACGTCACATTTTTCCCCACTTGTCCCTCTCAGCTTCACTCGTGTCGCAGGTTAGCGGCATGTTGTTTGTGTCTGAAGTGACTTCAGGTCTAGTCCAGTGATCCGTACACATCCTGTCCTCACAGCTTTAAGACCAGCAGTATGAGCCATCTCCCTCAGGTACCATGTCTGCAGCATCTGAACGAGCCAATCACTAAGCACCGCAGGAAGCCCTGTGGTCCCTTAAGAAATATGATTGTTTGCTGGTCTCCGTGGAAACGGATGTCTTGTTTTGCTGCTTTTCCGAGAACGTGGATACGGCTGTCGCCGTCGCAATCACTGCCACCGCTGCTCCGCTCGGGTTCAGACGCCCTCCCACCACAAGCGCTCCCCTTTCTTCTGCTCTCATCTCTGCCCGTTAATTTCTCCACGGTTGCCAAAAGAAAGGGCCCCGTTCATTTAGTACTTATCTATTTAGGTCATGCCTGCGAGAACAGGAGCATATTCTGCGGCTCTCCATGGGCGAGGATCAGAGAGAGGCGCTGTGACTGCAGAGAAATTAAGCCTTTAAAAATGATGCCGTGTCTGATATTTAGAGCAACTAATGAACGGAGCAGCTCGCTCTCCCAGACAAGCAGCCAGGCAGCAATTATTCCAAGCAGAGGAAGTGTGCTTGGAAGGCAGAAGGGAGGGAACATTACCTCACCCGATGTGCCAACTCTGTATGTGTTTGTGGAGGCGTTTTGTGTGTGTGTGTGTGTTTATCTGTCTGAGTGTGAAAATGTGCGTCTGTATCTGTCAACTCTGCATGTTTGTGTGTGTGTGTGTCTGCCTGCACACACACACACACACACACACACACTCTCTCTCTCTCTCCCTCCCTCTCCCTCCTCCTGTGTGTGTCATTTGCTAGTCTTACAGAAGAAAGCAGCATCCAGGTGCCGTCTGGTTTGTGAAGCACAGGAAGGAACTTAATAACTCACTTTTCCAGCATCTTTTTAATTACCAGCCTATTTTGGTGCTCGGCACACACATTTCAATGAGGATGTTATCCAAATAAGTGGTTCTGGGAGGTGTATAGTAATAGCAATGCGAGCAGTAAAATAGCTAGTATTACCCAGATGAAGACGAGTGCGCTGACGAGAAACTACTTTCAGATACTTCTCTTTTACTTTTGGATATAAAAAGAGTCAGATCGTGCACCAGATGTTTAAAAAAGCCTATTACATGTTCAAATAGCCTGATGGAAAATCAAAGTCATTAAACATAAGAGAGGTTTTGCACCGCAGAATATTACTGGCATATTAATGTTACTGGCTGCTCATTTACATCAAACTGAAATTCTGTGTTTTTGTGATACGTGTGTTTAATGAAGCTTTTGACAGTTTTCTGTCAAATACAGCCAGTAAAGCAGTAAGACTGTGGCAGCAAAACTCCTCCATGGGTGCATTATGTTTCTCATGAATTCAACTTTTCATCATTTGTTAGAAGAATTAAGTGTTAGTTTTTACTTCACAAGTTACATGGTCTCGCTTTAAAGCGCCTTTGACAGGATTATATTTCTCACACTGTGCAAACGCCCCCAAGAAGGGGTGGTGTTTACTTTTAGAATAGTTTAACCTGTGTAACAACTTTGTTTGCATCAAGCAGTGCCTTACATTTATGGAGCATTTGTGGATGTAGCATAAACTGTCGTCTAAGGCTCTCCTTCAATGCGTGCATGGATAGTGAGTTTTTGGGGGTTAAAGATATACTTCAACCATCTACTTTGTCAGGTTCTGAAGTGACAAAATTGTGCAAGTGCTATTTGACATCATTTTAGACATATGCTGTAAGTCTCAACCCTTCAATTTCCAATTATCAAATCACAAGTCGATAGAGTATTTACTGTGAGTTTTGAATCCATCATATGCATCGATGCACTTGAGCTTCAGTTGGTGAGGTAAAGGTTTTTCACCATCCAGCCGTGCTGTTCACTGTTTCTCGAAAGGCCAGATAAGCCTGCCTGAAGTGTCTTCGTGCTCTCAGTCAGCCTGCTGGCCTGCTGGTATTGGCACCAAAAAGTAACACATCCTGCAGGCATAGATCGTTGGCTGGCTGTCTGGATGACTGTGTGTGAGCGTGTGCATGCATGCATGCGTGTGTGTGCGCGCGCGTGTGTGCGCAGGCTGGCTGACTTTCCGGCTGGCGGTCTTGCTGTCGTTGGATTACTTGGCAGCCACCAACTCGCTGGCGTAGTTGCTCTCTGGTCATCTGTGTGGGCAGGCGCGTCCTCTTTGTCCTATCCAGACCCTCCTCCTGCTCATACTGACACACACACGCTTACTCACCGTGGTGGCACAGCTACTACTGTGACCTTCTCTGTCTCTTCCTCTTTTGGCACCTCTTTTGCCCCCCTCCTTCCTTCCTTCCTTCCTCTTCCACTGTGGCATGATCTAAAATTAGTAGGAGAGGAAGTAGGACCAGTTTAGCTTACCTATATATCTGGTGCCACATGGGTGTGTTTGTGATGATCTCACTCAGATGAACAGGTTTCAGCCTCTAACATCCAGTCCCTACTAAGCCTTCTATGTTTTAGTGAGAGTTTTGTGGATAGCTTATAAAAATGACTAAACTTAAACTGGTCTTCTTGTTTTTTAGCATGGCAGATTCAGCATATCAGCTCACCAGGGTGTCTGCTCAACATCGGGCTGTAATTTTGGCTCATTTGAACAATAGTACAGACTGTGCTTGAGGACTTGTGGCTGCTGACGTTTGATGAATCTCAACCATTGTGTGCTCCCTCTTGCAGAACGCGGCCATGCCCACAAGGTGGAGCTGTGGATTGATTTTTGATTGCACCATGTGTCACTGTCAAGGTCAAAGCCGGGTGGCACCTGCACACTTCCTCATTGAAATCCTTGTTATTACATAGAGACAAATATAACTAGTCTACATAATATGTCAAAGGAATTTAGCCAGATTTGTTAAAGAAATTACAAATATATAAGGAACCTTTTTAATTGATGTGACCTACTATAGAATGCCTTTTATTGCTATATATCACCTCTCATATTTACGCTACATTCCTCTGTCCTTCACGACCACACTGTGGCCTGGATTAAAGCCATATTTCACTGGAGCCAGAGCCTCTATCTAGATTTTTTCTCTTCTACTGTTAACTGAGAGAAATATTGGTTAGAAACTAAAAGGATATTGATTTCTGTAGCACCACCACAGCTGTCATCCAACACTGTTACACCCATCACCTGTCCCCACCATCAGTGTCAGCCCCCCTCACAGCTTCCTGTATACTAGATTACTGTGATGCCTTACTCTATCCACCTCCCCCAAAACCCTCAGAGATGAGCTCCTGGCAGCACCCATCAGGCCTTATTTTGCCCAGCTCCCATCCTCTCCTGTTCTCACCCCAGCTTTTCTCTCCCTGCACATCCATTTCAATACTTTTCCATCCCTCCTTCCCCCTTCCTCCTCCATGTCCTCTCCCGCCACAGCGGTTACTCACAGTCTGAGGCCAGCACAGCAGCTCTTTCATCTTTGGATTTCAGTGCAGCAGCCAGTGCACTATGCTGCACTGTGGTCTTTCTTTCGCTTTGATGTCAGATGCACTGAAGAAATCCTGGAACCTGGTCACTTCAGGACACTGACAAGTCGCGGCTCACTTCAAATGAGGTCAAATAAAGTATGGTAGTCTTCATTTCAATTTGTTTGCATTTCAGCTTATGTCTTTCTAAGAACTGCTGTCGATTGCCTTACCTCACCTGGCCTTACCTGTGCCGTTTAGCAGTTTAAATGAAAAGTTTGTTTGAAGTTGAATGTTAATATGCAGCATAATAAAGAGACGGGCAAGTTTGACGCCTTCCCTCATACTACCACACTCCAGCAACAGCTGAGAAAATATTGGATTGCTTTGAGGGCAGTGCAGGACAAACACTGGTCATATATTAGAGGATTATAGAAGTGCAAAGAAAGCAGCAGCCTGGAGAAGCAATATTCGCTCGAAATATGGGAGGTGGCTTGAGGCAAGATGATGCTACCTTAACTTCCCTGGCCTAAAACTATATTAATCTGTCAGCTGTATGTGCACTACAGCACCAAATGTGTCTGATTGGCGCCTCTTAGAGAGCTCAGTGCCCACGCTTTAAGAAGTTGAAAAGATGTGTTGTCATATTCGTATTCTTTGGCATGTAGGTCTATAGCAAATGTCATGGCTGCCATGTTTAAAACTTTTAAAGGCAAATGAAATTCAGTGAAGAACATTTTTTTTTCACAGTACAAGCAGCATGCTGGAAACTCAACCTGGAGTGCAATGAAGCAAAGGGTAGGCTGACAAATCCTAGCCGATATGCAGTCAATCTGCTGTAATGAAGAAAGTATTGTTGATGCACGGGGAGCCAATAGCAGCGTGTAGCAGGAAGGAGAGAGAAGGAGCAGCACAGGTACTCAGGGAGGAACCTCGGGGAAGAGAGAGGAATTGGCATCTGATCCGTGTGAGATGTGATTGGTGGTTTAGATCAGGTGATGATTCACTGATGTAGCATGACTGTGCATCATTCCCAGGGTGGGAATAAAGAATTCATCTCCATGCATGAGCAGTTACCTGGTGAAACTAAACTATGGAGACAGTGAGCCAGGGTTTGTTTTTCTCCTGCGAGAATTTCATATTGAAAGATGAATAAAAGGACAGATTGTCAGCGTTTGACAATATGCCACCATTGGCAGCCAATTAAACAGACCAAGTTAATCTCACTGTTGTTAACTCTTTTCATTCTATTTAGTCTGTTTCCAGCCAGTTATCGTCCCACACAGCAGCATAGTGTACAAATACAATTGCGGCGGCTCTTGCTGTGTGTAAGTGAACATTTGCCGCTGTACCAGAAGAAATCTTTACCTGTCACCTGGCGTTGCCTCACGAGCTACAGCTCTCTGCTGACGGACAGCTAGTGTGTCTTCCCCGTCCTCTCTCTGTGTGGGACGTGTGACGGGTGTTGTTTTGTTACCAACACATAACACCCATTTCTCAGATGTGCCAGATTTAATGAGAGGGACTGGGAGACGGTGTTTGTTTTGTATTTCTATGGGGGAGGACATGTTTTGACGTCTGTAGCTGCTCATTTCAACCCAGGTGCGTGCTGCAGCGGGCAGCGTGTGTGTTTCTGGTCCCGGTTGTCTTCTAGTCAGAGCGTTTTTTGGGTGGAAAGAGCTGCTCCTCTTTTCGTATTTAACCTTGGAGCAGCGAGGCCAGCTTGAATGAGTCATTGGGAAGTGACTCGCCGGGAAGTGAAGCGTTTAAGTGCAGTTGTGTAGGTGAGGTGTGTTCAGTTCAAGTGGATGACAAGCAGGTTTAAACAGACATGTTCCTACACACTCCTCATCTCCTCAGCGGCTGCGCCTCTGAAATTCATCAACAGTAGGGCCTCTAGTAGGGCAGGGATTTTTTTTTTTTTTTTTAAGGGTGTTCTTGAAACTTTATTTCCAGCTGCGATCCCTCTCCTCCTAATCTTTATTTAACATTTTTTCCGTCCCTGTCTCCTCTCCTCGTTGAGAGAGGCTTGTTTTGGCTGTAACAGATTGGCCCGGCCCCCTCAGCCTTCCCTGGCTGCCAGTGTCTGTGCTGCTTGTGTCGGTGTGGGTCAGTAGCTGCAGGCTGTTTGTCGACTGCGCCGGGAGACGGAGAGGGGGAGGTGTGGGGGTGGGTGTCAGGAGGACAGCAGACAGTTGGTTTGGGCTCGGGCTCTCTTCTCTAAGCTCTTCACTGCTCTTCACTTCACTTCTCCACCGGCTTTTGACACCCTCTCGGTCAAAATCCCCCTCAATGAGAACTCCCACGCACTCCTCTCTGTCCTCCTTCTCCCTTTTGTTCTTTGTCCAATCAGTCCTTCATCGCCTTTAGCTCTCTTTATCTCCTCTTCGTTTTATTTCTCCACAGTAGCTTTCCTTTTTTTAGTTGCTCCTGCTGCAGTTTCTACCCCCTGTTTTTACCTTTCTCATCAATGTTCCTCCAATCCCTCGCTTCTTCCCATCTTCCCATCCGATCTGACCCCTTGAGCAGTCATTCTATTGCACAGACAGTCCATGCTGCAGAGCGTTGTTCAGTCAATCAGACAGTCAGCTCCGTCCTACAAAATGTCTCCCAGTCAGACAGTTGTCCCTGTGGACAGTTTTTCAGACAGACTTCAGTCTTTCTCCCCCCAATGGCTCAGACATCGCATGGCAGCAGGCCACTGGTAGAAACACGCCACACCTCGTGTTTCCAGCCCAGCAGACACACCATCTGTAGCAGATTGCTGGGTTACCATGGAGTAGATGAAGAAGCAGTAACAGTTGCTTTGTGGTGTACATTTCAACATAAAACAGTACAATGTAGTTGAGACATAATTTCCATTCTGTCTCGGCTGTGCAGCATCTGGCAGATTTTAGACAAACGAGTAATTATGAGGTCTTTCTCATATCAGCATATCAGGGAATGATTCTTAATAACATTGTATAACAGTTCTGCTGTTTTCTCATCACAGTTATAGATATATCATTATTAAAGATAACATTTTTCCCAAGAGGCCACAGAATATATATGATGCTTGTATATGTAGGTATAGGTATATGATGTCATGTTTTATTTGTCCCTGTCTTTTCCCAGCTGATGTGTTCAGTTTACATTCAGCAGCACAAACATGTTTCCACTCCATATGCATGAAGAATACTCACACTCACACAAACTCATAGCCCCCATGCAAAACGACTAGGAGGAGATGCAAAGTTGCTCCAAAGAGATGGAAGACAACCACAAAGACATGAGAAACAACTCCAAAGAAATGCAAAATGACCACAAAGAAACACAGAACGACTGCATCTTGTTTAATTGATTGAAATTATTAATTAGTATTAATTGAAAATATTTGACATTAGAAAATGACATATTTACAGTTGTTTATGTGGAATTCACTTGTTACACTGATGAAACAATCTTCCTATATATAGTAAACAGTTTATTACTGCAGAAAACCAGGGTTTTAAATATGAGTCTCATCACATTTGTTATATGTGCTCCCAAAATAACAGTAACTCTGCAAGTCGTGCTACAGGCACAATCATTAAAGCTTCAGTCTCATATTAATGTTTGCCTGTGTGAAGCTCAGGCACACAGGAGGCGGGTTCATTTGGCTCGTCTTTGGGTTTCTTTTAACCTGATTGTCCCACTGTGCAGAAAATATCTGTTTATATATAGATAATACGTTTAGAGACTCAAACGCATTAGTTTGATGAAATGAGACACAAATTAGTTGCATCATGTATTACCGAGTGAACCAAGCTATGCCTCTGTGGCAGTGCTGTTTGAATGCTGTTTGGAGATTTAGACGTGATGCATTTATAGATATTTGTGCAGGCAGCAGAATAAAGTGGAGCACAGCTTTTACAGTTGTGACTTGTCAGTTTTAGATCCAATCACATAGTCCTGAATATAAGATGTACCCTTTAGAGTCTATTGTAATGAAGGACAAACTAGTTCAGCCTCATGAACAGACGATTATGAAGTAATTTAAAAATATTTACTAATAAATGGTGTCTATTTCCTTCCCTCGCCTATTTACACCACTGTCCACAACCCCATCCATTCTACTTCCAGGACTCTGATGGCCCCCCTAGACCAGAAGGCGTTCACCCTCCAGTGTTCTCTGCCCTGCGCCAGTCCAGAGTGGTGTCATCCACCTCCGAGGAGGAAGAGGCCCTCACAGAGAAGTTCCTTAAGATCAACTGCAAGTACATCACTGATGGCAAGGTGAGACACAGCATGAAAGATGCAGCCATCAGTGAGTATAGACACTGGTTTAAGGCGCTCTGTAACCTCCTGGTCATGTGCCTACAAACAAAAATACTATCTCTAACTGTGCCCAATAGAAAGAGAGAAGAAGTGGTTGTGTTGGAATTGAAGAATCAAACTGAACATATAAACATACAACAGAGCTGCAGCTGCAGCTGCTCAGCACACTTCACTTTCCAACAGGACTGGCTGTGAATGTGGAATTAGACACATTTAAAGAATATAATGCACTTCTAGTGAAACTCCACAGTGAAGCAGTGTCTCTTTTTGTTGCGTTCTTGTTTCTTTAACTCGTCAATGCAACCAAAGATCAAGTGCTTCTTTCGATTTATGTCACAATACAGTATGAGAACAAATCAGCAAAACTCTTGTGTTCTCCACTTTAGCAGACCAGAAACCAAATGCTGTACAATGCTGTCTGTGATGACTACTTTTATTAACTGTGAAAACATATATTCTCTCGCTGTGTCCCTTCTTCTGTCTGTGCCCTCCTATGGTATTCTCAGTAATGTATGAAATCAGTAGCAGGCATAAACAAGGCAGTTTGATGGAAAGTCCATTTTGCCAAAGTGAAATGTTTCACAACTGATATCTTATAAAATAGTTTGTTGTTGTTTTTATTTATTTAATAGACCAGGAAGGAGCTTGAAATGTAAATATATGAAGAGAAGCATCTCTCCGGTTGACTGCTGTTTAATTCTACTGATTTTGGTTAATGTTCGGATGGCCTGCAACCAGGGAGTGTGCAGCTTCTCAAAGTAATGGATCAGCATCATCATCTGAATTCACTATTTAAAAAACTTCATTTGTAAAACCTACATCTGATTAAATTTGATAAGAGTTATTGATTCATTCTGAAAATAAAGTGTGCTGTTTACTCACACACACACACACACACACACACACACACACACACACAGACTGGTCAGGTCACATTTGATTCAGAGCAGGCAGGATGGCAGCCAGCTCCCAGAACATCCTACCCTGAAATACACTCAGACTCCGCCCAGCTGGTCCATCACTGCCTGTATTAAAAGTGTGTGTGGGTGTGCGTGTGCGTGTTGCTCTTAGACGCACACACACAGATCCATGGTATTGAACTGCTGCTGATTCACTCCCAGGTACCAAATGAAAGCACTTAAGTGGTTGGTCAGCGCTGGTCGTCAATAACTTGTACTTGATTTAGGACATTTATGGCGTCAGATAGACTTGGCCTCCAGCTGCTGACTAGGCAGAGGTGCTTTTGATTATCTTTTGGTGATAGATGAACTTCTTTTCTTCCCATGTTGATGCAGGGTGCGGTCAGCGGGGTGTTGCTGGTGACGCCCAACAACATCATGTTTGACCCTCACCGGATGGACCCCCTGGTTCAGGCCCACGGGTGCGAGGAGTACGGCATCATGTGCCCTCTGGAGGAGGTGCAGTCTGCAGCCATCTACAAAGAGATCACTGACCCCAAGATCAGAGAGGCTGTGCCAGAGTAAGAAAAACTGACTGTGAAAACTGTGTTGGACACAGTATGTATGGAAAAGACTTCTATGATGACTACACATCTAATTATTTAAACTCTAAGCAGCTATAAACAATCACACTGACATCTAACTCTGATTTACCCCTTCATACATTCATATTTTTATAGCAGCATTTTTCCTCTACAATAAATTCCCTGTGTCTTCCTGCCACTCTCACCCCTACAGAAACGCAGCAACCTCGCAGTAATCAATGCCGTTCTCTGCTGCACCCATGGTCAGATTGCATCACCAACCAACCGACAGTTTAATTCTTTCCCCCGCCACGTACCAAAATAAAAAGGAAACGGCAATTACACCAGGGTTAATGAAGCATGCCTTCACCCTCCTACGTTCTGATTGCTCAACTCTTTATGCAGTAGGAAGCACCACTTCAGAGATTCACTTGTGTTTCCTCCCACAGATTTGTCTGAGTTTTTTTTTTTTCCCTTCGCTTGGATTGTTTTAGCGTTGTTGACGACAAATTTATGCAAGCACAAATACTGCGTTGTAATAGGAATCCTGCAGAGTCATTTTGTTCTGTTTCTTCTGGTGGTCGCAGGGTCTGAGCAGTGCTGTATTTAGCTGGATGAGTGTTGCCTGTGGAGTAGTTATTGTGCTGGCGAATGACCGGTTTTTGTGCCAGGCCCAGCTGTTTCCTCAGCTGTGGGCCATTGTCTGTGTCTCCACTCTCTCTCTGCTGACCTCTCTCTCTGTCTCGGTCTGAACAGACAGCTGAGCAACAAGTGCCTGCAGGATGTGATTCTGTGGAGTGCTGGTTATATACAAGTGCTTTGTCTGTTTGCATGCAACTTCATTAGAGGTTTTCAAGATCAAGAAATGAAAAGTCTTTATGCCTCCACGCTGGCGACAGCTGTGGCCGGAGGCATTACGTTTTCAGGTTGTATGTCCATACAAATGTATCTGTCAGTCCATCCCATATTAGTGACCACGATACTCCAGCAACACCTTGAGGAAACTTCTTCACATTTTGCAAAATCTTCACTTGGACTCATGTTGATTAGACTTTCCTGGTCAAAGGTCACTGTGACCTCACAAAACACATTTTTGACCATAGCTCAAGCATTCATACGCTAATTAGGGCAACATTTCAAACAACTGTCTCAAAGGTCAACTTCACTGTGACATCGTAATGTTCTGCAACAGAAGGGGAGATTGTGACCATATTTCACATTTGGTCAAGATACTGAGTTGGGGACACTAATCTTGGGCGTCCACCTTGAAACTCAGCTGATTGTAGAGCTCTTCTGTGCGGCAGGATTGAAGATGAGTGTGTTTTACAATTTGCAGCTTCTTTGCAGCAGCATCCATGTTTGAAGCCTTTTAGTCACCACAAGCTCATTGGTTCTGCTGATATTGAGCTTCAGGTGATTGCTGCACCATGTGATAAGGCTCTCTATCAGTCCAGAGGACTGATAGAGAGCCTTATCACATGCATGTTTGTCACAGGACATTATTCACTGGAATCATACGTGTCAATATAGTGAGAAGCAGGCATGTATGATTTTCCAGATGACAGGGTAGAAGGTCGTTACTTTGATGTGAGTTCATCCGCCCTGTTCGCTGTGGTTTCAGCTGTCTTTTTGTTGCAATTCCAAACTCATTTGTTGAACTTTGAAACAAAAGTTTGACTCTGTTCTAAGGAGATCAGGGCAGCTCTCTCTCTCTCGGGCTGCAAAAAAATCCAACATCAATTGTTAAAATAAAGCTTTCAACAAGGAAATGCATGCATTTTGTAATCTCACTTTTGATAATAGATTAAAAGACCATGAGTGTGGCTGATGATTGGTTAAAGGTTGGTTAGTGTTGCACTTCTATAAAGTGGGGCAACTCGCAAGAGACAGTTTAAAAAAAAAAGCAAAAAAAACACTGAGATATCCTGACTTTTAGTCCATAGTTTAGGTCAAACTCCAAAAAGGCTGGATGCTGCATTTCCCATAATGCAACTAATTGCAGGCTGATGAATACTAACCATGTATCCTAGTCACAGTCAGTGCACCTACATACTATATGTGCTCTATGCTATGTTCCTTTATTTTTGATGCAGTTACTTTTGTCTTATTGCTTATCTTTCATGTTTCCAGTGACCTGGAGCCTCTTCCAGCAGAGAGACATCCCTCTCAGCAGAAGGACCCAGAGCAGCGTCTGAGGGAGCCAGGGGCCAATGACAGCGGCAGCACGGCCCCACGCAGCACAGAGGGCTCCATCTCCGAAGACGTCTTCACCGAGACAGAGCTGTCCCCCATCCGGGAAGAGGAGCAAGCATCTAATGAGGACCTCCGCCTGGACAAGTCCTCTGGTGCCTCCACAGAGTCTGTGAAAACCATCACCCAGGTGGAGGCCACCACTGCCAGCTCCCAGGACCCAGGCAGTACCCGCGGTTCAGTCAGCCAGCCGGAGGAGCCCACCACGTTGAAAGCAGAGGACAATCCCCCAGACACTGCCACAGAAAATAGCCAGTCCCCCATGGGATCCAAGCAGCACAGTGTAGAGAAGCCACCAAGCACACCCACTACCTCCAGCAGCAGCACTAGCCAGGCCCAGGGTCCCAGCAGCAGCACCTCCCATCCAGGGTCCCAAAGCTCAGCCACCCCTGGTGCCACAGGCACCACCTCTGTCTCATCCAGTCCGCAGGGGGATGCCAACGAGGGCCCAGACGTCTCTAAAACAGACACTATGCAACAAGGCAAGGACGAAAAGGAGAATGTAGAGCAGACGCCACAGGACGGCACGCAGAACTCTGCAGAGGGTAAACACACTTACTCAGTAACACTTAGTAACGTCAGCCTTGTGGAAAACAGGTATAGGACAGTTTGTGTGATGAAGCTGGCCTTGTGTTGTCTTTTAGCTGCAATCCTACAACCATATTCATCTGAAGACTATCAAAGTGAGTTTCTCTCCACTGTGGCTGCTTCAGAATCACTTCTCTCATGTTGCCTCCTGATAACCTTTCGTTTTGCACTCTGCCTTGGTGCTAGTAATTGTTGTATAAACACGAAGGGAAATCGCAGCCTCTCTGTTGTTATCAGGTTGGTAGAGCTAGCCGGGCTTTATGGAGCTTTATGCAGCTCTTTGATCTCTGGCTCTGGTGGTCTGGGCCTCTCCTCTGGGCGATAAGCTAAAGCCTATCAAACACCACAATGCCACAAACACACCTAGTAGCCAAAGGGGAAACACAGCAATGATGAAGCCCAACATCAAAACACCTTCTGAGACAGCATTCAGGAGAGATGTTATTTATGTTTGACGTCTCTGGTTTTGCTTTCAGTGGATTTAAAAAAAAAAATTCCACAAAGCCTGAAATAAACTTATTTTGTCTTCACTGCCATGTTTAAAACCCTAGTTTTTATATGTGGTCATGGCAAACATTTGGTGCATCCCACTCTAAATTCCAAGACACTCTATCAAAAATATAACAAGACATCTTCTTATGGCATGTATGTAAAACCAAAATAACACCATTATTCATAACTTGATGTGTACCTTTATACACCCTCTAGTAACATCTATTTAACTCCAGAAAGTTCAAGTAAATTGGACACTAATAGAAGAAGAAAAGAAATGCTACAAGCCTCAAGTTAGTCCTAGGCTCTCCTATAACTTGCTATCATCCCCTCAGGTAGTGAATTCTATAATTCATGATATAAATCTTATATCTTCAGGCAAGATCGTTTCCACATTCTCGTTTCCACATTTTTCAGAAAGTTGGGATGCTGTGTTAAACGTGAATAAAAACAGAATGCATTCATTTGCAAATCATTTTCATTCAGTGTTCAGACTGAGAAACTTTATTGTTCTTTGTAAATACATACTCATTTTGAATTTGATCCCTGCATGTTCTAAAAAAGCCAGGACAGCATCGTGTTCAGCACTGTGTTACATCACCTTTTCTGTTAACAACACTCAGTGTTTGGGGAGTGAGGACACTAATTGTTGAAGTTTTGAAAGTGAAATTCTTTCCTTTTCTTGGTTGATATACGACTTCAGTTGCTCAACACACTGTTGTTGTATGTTGCTCTATACAATGTGCCAAACATTGGTTGCAACTGGTTGCAAAAAGAAGTCCAATCGTATGTTAGCTTGTGAGAAAATAATGTTGCTTCTCGCTTGATTGCTTGATTTATTACTTCGGTAAACAGTTTCCTAATGAGTTTGTCATCTTAATAGCTACTTTCAAGTCTTCTTTAGTACAACACAATGTTCATTTTGTAAATTATATTCCCATTTAGAGGGAAATAGACAATAATGCTTTAGGGTGTGGTTACCTTGTGATTGACAAGTTGCTACAGCTGAATGTGGCTTTGCATCTCTTACCGGAATAAGCAGGGACGTCCTTGAAAATGGCAACATCTGGATGGCAGCATATGTTGCTTCAAAACCTGTATGTACCTTTCAGCCTTAATGGTGCCTTTACAGATGTGCAGGTTGCCCATGCCGGATGCACTAACACACGGCCGAACTTTGTGTTGGTAGCAATCTGGATGGTGCTTTTCTTCTGTAGCCCAGAGGACACAGTGTCCATGATTTCCAAAAACAATTTGAAATATGGATTTGTCAGACCACAGCACACTTTCCACTCAGTCCATCTCAGGTGAGCTTGAGCCTAGAAAAGTCTGGGGCGTTTCTGGCTGTTGTTGATATAAGCCTTTCGCTTTGCAAGGTAGAGTCATAACTTGAATTTGTAGGAACAGTGATGAACTGTGTTAACCAAAAACTGATTTACAAAGTGTTCTCAAGAGCATGTAATGATATCCTTTACATAGTCATGTCAGTTTTTCATGCAGTGCCACCTGAGGGATCAATTCAGTGTTGGTTTTCGGCCTTGCCCCTTACATGCAGAACTTTCCCGGATTCTCAGAAGCTTTTGATGATATTAGGGGTTGCAGATGGTGAAATCTCTAAATTGCTTGCAATTGTGCTTCTTAAATTGTTGGGCTATTTGTCCACAAAGTTTTATGAAAAGTGGTGACTAAGTGACAACTGAGCCTTTCTAGACCTCTAGACCTTCTCAACCTGTTTACCTGCGGCATGTTCCAAACAGGTGTTTTTGGAGCATTCCACAGCTTTACACAAAACAATAAAGTTTATCAGTTTGATATTAAATATGTTGTCTCTGTACTGTATTTAATTGAATATCGGTCGGATAGGATTTGCAAATCCATGCATTGTTTTTATTTACGTTTTGCAGACCGTCCCAAAGTTTATGGGATCAGGGTTGTAGAAAAATTCAGCTAAGGCTGGAGACTTCATTATTAATATAAATCTCTATTGTTCAGCTTATGTGATCCAACATAATGTGTTTCCATCCAGGCAACCATTGGTCTCCATTCATTTCATAATGATATGAAAAACAACTTAAACTGGTTGCTTATCTATTACAAACAAAAAATCATCTTTAATTTGCAGTATTGTCTGGCTGCTTAACAGAAAACGGTTTCATGCAAAAAACAATGGCTAGTTTCACATGATCACATCATTCTTCCAGGTTTGATTTCTTGACAACATCACTTGTAAATCTGGTACTTTTCAGTAGTGTGCTTTCAAATTACAGTACAGGCAGTATTATTTTAAAACAGCCCATTCTCTCTGTATCACCGCACAGTGATAACATAACTTTATAAAGGTAACAGAGTGTTCTCTGTGATGGATTACCTCGCTCCAGCAAGATGATGTTCAGTGTACTGAAATAAATGGAGTGAAGCAGTGACTGCATGGAAGTGAGTTTGTTACTGAAAATAGCCTGATGTGCAAGAGAAAACGGTTTTACTATGCAATTAGGACTTAATAGGCAAACACATACAAAACTAAAGCAGCATCCATTCATCAGTATCTGGTTGGCATAGTTTGGTCTTGTCATCTGACAGTGGCCTCAGTCTGTCACACTCACTGACTCACTTTTTTCCATATAACCCACTCTAGTTGGACATGAAGTTGTGATTCCAAAAAGATTTCTTTCCCCAACAGACCCAGACAGTGGGAGGGAGATTTACCATTTTCTCCCCGGCAATTATTGTCTCGCAGAGAGCCGGGCTACAAAAGCACTCCTAATTCACTGGGATCTCAGCAGGGCTGCCCATTATTCTGTGCACATTAGAACAGCCCACACAAGTAACAGCAGCAACTTCAAAAACAAGCCGCATTAACACAGAATTAATGCATTCTGAAAATTGAATATGTCACACTGAGCTGTGTTGTCTACGCAGATTAATATTATTTTGGCATTATTGCTCGTTACGTTGAGCAGCCCAGCCAGCAGCTGATAATATGCGCCAGTGTAATGTCCCTGCCATGTTTCAAGCCATGTTGTCAGGAAACTAAATGAGTGACCTCATTCTGCTTCCTATTGCTGCGACCTTATAACAGGCTGTTGAAAATGTAGCATAGGCAGAAGACTCAGTGCCACTATTAATTATAGTGTGCTTCTCCATTTATTTCTGTCATCTGTTGTGTTTCTGCCACAAAATGACTAATGCCAGCTGAAGCAGCCAGTGAAGAACATTGAGAACTAGGTCACATAAATAAAGCAAGTAATACATAGTCATGTCAAACAGTTTATTTAAAACAGTTTGTCCTGTTTGTCAGATCTATTAAGCCATCACATGTTTTATACTTACGTGACCATGTGATGATTTCCTCTTCCAGGTACAGGGTCTGCGGAAAGGCGGAAGCACCGCTCTCACAAGTTCCTGTGTCTGCGGGTGGGGAAGCCCATGAAAAAGACGTTTGTTTCCAACGCCAGTGCGTCCATGCAACAGTATGCCCAGCAGGGAAAGAAGCATGAGTACTGGTTTGCTGTGCCGCAGGAGAGGTCAGTGCATCTGCTGCACCTCCCACCACCCCTGGGCAGAATGCAGCTGGATACAAGCAAATTATTTTTGTGGTATCCTAAATAACGGCAAGAAATACAAAGCGAAAGTGCAGGATACAGAAGCCTCTGTTAAAGAGGGTAATTAGTCCACTTACAGTGCAGCAGACTGTGTTTTTAATCTAGAAAGCTGCAGGGATTTGACCTGATGCGATCCTAACTTATTCGTTACACACTACAATAGCCAGCTGAGCTACTGAGGCGCCTCACCTCCAGTCCTTTTAATATTTGAAACCAATCAAATATGCATTCTTTGTCAGGTCTAACTCCCTCTGGGGCTGCTGCCCATCTCCCTGTGCTGCCTCCACCAGACAGCGCGATGATTTATTATTCATTCACTCTGCAGGGAAACAGACACACGCACTTTCATATTCCTGCACTGGGGCGCACATACGACCCATGTAACAGTAAGGAGAGTCTCTGCGTGGCCTTTCCAAAGCTCATGTTTCTCTTTGTTTTGTACCCTCAGAATTCCTTTCACCCGCATAGATATTCATGAACTTTTGGCTGATCTGTGCTGAAATTGCCAATGTTTCATATCATCTGAAAATAGCCTTGGCTTGTTTGTGTCTGTTCTGCAGTCTGGATGTACAGTTGCCAAGTCAGCAGTAGTCATAATTACGTTAGGACTCTCTCCTCTGGAAAACACATTCCAAGAAAAATTATGTGCTTCCACACAAGATGCGTAAAATGTTAATGTGGAGAATTAATCCCACTTGCTGCAATAACTGAATTAAGTCGGTTTTCTTGGAAAAAGCCATTCATTTGAGCCAAATCTGGAATTGATTGGACATAACAAAGTCATTGCTCTCCATCTCCAGCACAGTGCTGTTACTTTGTCTATTGTATCTTCTGAAAGACGAGGAGGGAAAAAAATGGGAATCATTTCATGGGGTGCATCTGATTTTTTTAATTTGATCAACCGTGAGTTTCACAGCACCTGTCCTGTTTTCTATACATGTGTCTATACTTTTACAGCAGCAACACACATGCTGCTCTCTCAGGCTGCTAATCACATTTTAATCAGACAAACAGCCGTGTTCTTTTTACTTAGTCATGGTACTGTAAATGCATCTTGGTTTTGCAATGTGTTGAGTGCCTGAGTGCAGTAATGACACTGAAATCCCCCTCACATCATTATTCAGGTTGAACTTCAGAAGTCTTGCTTGTTAGAGCTTTGTTGTTTTCATCCACAGGTCGCTTAGCTACAACATTTCCCACCTGGAAAACAAGTTTGCTGTGATCCATGCCGCTCTTGGGGATGATAGCCCAGGGACACGGCAGAGTTAAAGCTAGTATTAAAAGACAGGGCTCGTACACGTTACTACTCATTATTTTTAACTTGTCTTTCATGCTACTGCAAGCCGGCTAAGGTGGGTGGGAGGAGTGATCATAAGCCGTTGGAGCTGACAGCACAGCGCCTCGTAGCTTCTTCAGACACTGCTAAACTCTCTGTAGCTTGACCTAGATGGGAGGTGACCCGTATGATGTGTCTTTAAGTGTCCTGGCAATAGTGTGGGAATAAAAGGGAGGCTATCGAATGAGCCATACACAACCATAACACTGACTAAAGCTCAACCTACTGAGTCTGCCACAGCTCTTTCATGTCTACCAGCCTTAGTAGTGCGTGACACAAATGGCGTTCTGTATTTGTATGTAACGTTTTCATGAGTTCTGCCATCCTATCATATCATATCCTTAACTGTTTATGTTGTTGACATGAAAAGGCTTCCTCTTCCATTGCATGAGCGGTCAATGAGAGGGGGAGGGGGAAATTTATAGTCACAATGTTGGAGAGCTACAGGAGATAACAGAGGTAACATCGTTACCACTACCGTGTTATGAGGAAGTTGAGCATCCACTATGTCTACCTTTAATGTCACTCTTCTCAGTTTTTTCATGTTAACAGTGTATCAAATTACAGTGCCATGTGAAGGGCATCACTTGAAGTGGCAAGCACGTAGAGTACTATCACCTGATCCTGCAGTTCCTCTCACGCAACGTTTTAACATCTCTCAGCTGATTGTTTTTTGGTTCAGTCTCACTGCTCTCGTCGACCTTGCTTCCAGCTGAAGCTGTTTTCAGTTAACAATCTCTGATATGTATCTCTGATGTATGCAGGTTTAACAATGTATACTCTAAAACTATTTGTTCCCAAATGCACCCACAGTTTGGCACAATGTGATAGCCTGTGTACCAAAATACTTCATAACAGATAAGAACACAGTGTCACAAGGATAAAGCAGCTGTAACAGTTCTGCTGTATTAGCAGAGAGGAGAAAAGGAGCAGATATTGTTCAGTGTCTCCTTGGAAATGTTGAAATGGCCCTTTGAGAATGATTTAAAATATGCAATATTGAGTCATTCTTTAACCTTTTGAGAGTTTTGTCAGATTTTTATTTAAGCCTAAATCACAAGATCAAGTGTTAGTATCAGTGTTTGCCTTGAAGTCTTTGGTACTGGCCGTGGTATTTTAGAGGCACTAAATGACACGTCTCAGATAAAGATTTTTTGATAAACTCTACAGCCTCTTCTCTAACAGCTTGTTCTGTGTTGCTTCTTCCAGGTCAGACCACCTGTATGTGTTCTTCATGCAGTGGAGCCCGGACATGTATGGTGAGGGGGTCAGGGGGTTGGGACAAGAGCCTGGGTTTATGGTTGTCAAGAAGAACGAGGTGTCAGAAACAGCTGAGGACGAGCCTATCACTGACCTCAATGTTAAGGAATGGGAGGTAAGGTCCATGCAGCGACAACTGTTGCCTCACCATGCTTAAAGTGCACCTGTTGTGTTGTCTCCAGCCCCACAGATATGGATTAAGTATAGTTCCCTGCTATGGTTTAATCCATAACCTGTGAAATTAGAATCTTATGTGGTGTATATTTCAGTTTATTATTATATGTTAAATTACATGTTGAATAATTGTGTTGATTTGCTTCCATTATGCAACGCATAGTGCAAATGTATTGTGCTGATCTTGATTTTGAATCCATCAGAACTGTGTAGTCATCAAGCCTTAGTTTTGTATTCTGCTTCTGTATTTTGCACTTCTGTGTACCACTGCATATTTATTGGTTTGATCGTAAATTTTTGTGTGAACTTTCTATCACATGTAAGTTATGTAAGTTGTGTGAACACTTGCTTTGCTTGGAAATGCGCTTCCCTGAGCTTCCAACCAAAGTGTTTTGCATGTTTGTGTAATTGACTTTTCTCAGTGGGTGTATTGTAGTTTCATCACATGTTGTGTGACTGTCACTACTGTTGGTCAGCATTTGGCAACTTACTTTGCTGAATGGCAAAAGGCTAACACCATTATGAGTTGCTCAACATATGTAGAGAATGTAAACACTGAGCAACAAATCTGTTTTTGGTTATAATCCCCCAGACTCATGTGGCACTGATGTGGGTTCAATATGCCGTCCTTTTTTCGTCACACTAACCCGTGTGTGTCTTTACTGCACATTTACAGAATGTAGATATTTTGGATCATCTATTGATTGTTGATGCACATTGTACCATGTACAGCGCATGTGGTTTTTGGTCAAGTGCAATTGTTTACGAGCCTGTGGATAATGAAAAGGATGCATTCATTGTATGAAGAAATTGATACGGTGGAAGCAGTGGCCTGGATTTAAAATTTAATGTAAATGAATGAAGTAGGAAACAAAGTGGACTGATTTGTTTGTCTCTGGACATCTGGCGAACAAAGGCCACATGATCCATTACATTTGAATAAGTAAATAGGAACCTGCTGCTTTAGCTTGTCCTGTTGATTATACCCTTTTTATAGGCATCTTTTTTGCATGTTTTTAAGAACACAATAATAGATGTACTTTACCAACAGAAGTTTGTCTTACTAATAGACTTTTGTTGAACAAGAAATACTGAAAAATGCACTTTCAGAGCAAATTTAAGTTTCATATTTATATGTTGATTGATTCTATTTAATTTGATGTGAACAACTGATGACAATATTTTCCGTTACTCTGGGAAATTATCTGTTAAAATTTGTATTGGAATTATACCTCATGGCATAAATGGTGTTACTGTGTCTTTAAACCTGACGGTTATGGGACGGGATCACTGGTTTTTTTAGCCAATGAGGAGCCCGTTTCCCTCCTGTCCCGTATTGTTATTGGATTTTAGCGATGTCACACAAATCATTCGGCGTAGAGACCCCATTGGAAAGAAATGTTTCTATTTCAGTCTAGCAGGCTGCCAGGCTCTATACCAACTCCGTCTGCTTGTCTCGGGGCGACACGGCGAGAACTTAAAGGATCTTCTGTAATGTGACTTTCCAGCTTCAACCTCGCCCAGATGTTTTCAAGGAGGGTGAAAGACCAAGAGAAACGACCGACCCCGAAGTATACCTGTGTATGCCACGACTGCCTAGTTCACGTTTTCTGTCTCCAGCGACGTTACTTAATGTTATATTTTGTATATTATCTTGCTGTTGTTGTTAGCGAGCCGTGCTAGCTCGCTAGCGAAGCTAACTAGCCTGCTAGCCCCTTAGCCGGTCCGGTCTAGTTCGGTGACTGATATTTAACAAAGTGGCCACTATCTGACCACTGTTTGTCAGTCAGGACAGTGCTCTCATGTGTTGTCGGTCCTCTCTGTGTGATAGGATGTGTGTGTCTCTGTAAGCTGTCTGAAAGTTTCCAGTGCTAGGTGCCAGTCAAAAAGATGAAGCTCCTTTATTCATTCACCAATGTCTTTAACCTTACATGACTTGTTAGATATTTTTCTGAGTTACCAGATAGCATATTGGCTTTATAGTTCGTTGAGTGACAGTTCACTTGTCACTGGTGCTGTATGAAACAGTATTAAACTCACCAGTCACGTTCAAGTGCTGACCTTTTTCATGACATTGATCTCTTTAGATAATAGGCATTTGATTCACATTGAAAAGTCTGCTGCAGGCTAGCATGCTACTAGCTTGCTCCTTTTCAGGGGACAAATGCATTAAAGTGCCTTCAGATGGAGGTGAAGTGAGGCACAGATGTATTTTTTATGAGGGCTGTAGTTTACCCTCTCTGCTACATTATTGAGAGCTGTAAAGAGGCAGCTTGTTACCCAAAAAGTAATTCACACCAATAGTAACAAGGTGAGTGAAAGATCAGAAGTAATTAAAGCCATCTTATGACATCTGTGCCCAGACGGTTTGATATTTATAGAAGTGTAGCGCTGAACTGGTTAATATGACTGTGTGTAAGGTATTGATGGCTTTGTTTGTTTATCTCGTGCATGATGCTTTAAATATCTTTCCTGTACTGAGACACAGTGGACTGTTAAACGCCAACGTTTACTCTGTGGTAGAACAGAGGCAGCAGCTCTCGGTGGAGTATGCAGCGTGGGGTGTAACTTTGCTGGAATGTTGCCATGCTTAGTAGGTCATTGTTTTGGTCTGTCTGGGCTGGAGCGCTGCAGATTGTTGTTCCTGACAAACAGAGAGTGGGTTAATGCTCGTGGCCTTGGCGAGTTTTCATGTGCTTTAGTCAAACCACAACTTTTTTTTTTGTTGTGTGTAGCATCATAATCTTGTGGACTGCTGTACAGTCTTCGCGCTCCCAAAAAATTTGTTTTGTTTCGTCGTGTATTTTTTTGTTTGTTTGCTTGTTTTTTGGCTTGGCTAGAAGAAAGGTTAATGATTCTACAGTTTGCTTTCTGCGGCAGTGTTGCTTCTGTCTTTTGGTCTATGTTACTTTTAGTATAACTGAAGCGCCTAGTGGTCGTGATATTAAACATATTACACAAACATGCAAAATGACAAAGTACTCTGAAATGCCCCATCTCCCTCTCTTTAACCCACAGTAAACTCCTGCTAACGGTGGCTTTCAGCCTTTGTTAGCTTGTTTGTCTAAATTCCAGACAACTACCTTTCTATAAAGAGCAGTGTTAAGTTTACTAGAATTGGACTACTTAGTGCACATAACACCTTCCAAAACTCATCGTTTCCTTCCCATGGCCAGCGTTAGATCTGGCCGAGTTTTATGTTCCACCTGTTCCTGTCTTTGTACTACCAGGTAGTGTCTCTGACGGAGTACCACCGTCGGATTGATGCGCTAAACAGTGAAGATCTGCGCTCGCTCTGCAAACGACTCCAGGTGCCCTGACCAGCACTCTCTGCCCCCTCTCTCTGCTCTGCCCAGCCTGCTGCTGTCCACAACCACATGGTCTCCCATAGGCTCCATACTGCAGGCTTAAGCAGCTGCTGATACTGCTGCATACTAACCTCAAAAACACATTCCTTTTACTTTACATAAGACTTATGATCTTATGATTAGGTTTCATGAGTGGGTTCATCAAACCTGTTCAAAACTAGCGATACAGAATGAATTGGGAATAACTTGTCATGCATTTGACTGTAAGTATTTTTTATCATGACTGAAAACTTGTTTAGCTTGTTTGGAGTGATGAGGTTTTCACGTGACAGCAGCCTTATCTCCACGTGTCAGGCTTTCCTCCTTAGACTTGTCATGATGTGTTTAGTGCTTCAGTTGACTGAACAGTCTGGTTATAGGAAAGCGTAGCCTAGCTGTTGGTGCTGGTCTTAGAAACATGTGTAGATTTTGTATAAAACCTACAGAAACAGGTGTTTCTGGACGAAAATCCCCCTTTTTCTTAAAAAGGAAGTTGTCTTTGATGCTAAAATGAGCTGCATGTATAAAAAAAAAAAGTGACCTGTGTGAGGACTGAGCAAGAGTATTAAAGGACAAAGAGATGGTGTGTTTGTGAGAGGGTGGAAGGTAGACTCCCCTGACAGGGTGAATGATGTTTTCTGAGGACAATGCAGGTAGGCCCTATTTGAATGAGAACTGAAACATGAGAGCATCCCAGCCACCAGTGGTGAAGCGCTCCACAATCAGCCTCTGTTATCGAGAAAGATAAATAACCCAAACAGTCCATTGGTCGGAGAAAATGTCAAACAGTGGAGTGCAAATTATTCATTGGGTTGATTTCCTATTCACTTTGCATTCTCCTCTCCCAGACAGTGTCTCTGCCCGCTCTCTCCTGGTTCTGCCAAACCAATCCTAGTCATCTGGCATTGGAGAGTGGCAGGAAGACATTCAGCTGTCATCATCAAATTGTCGGATTATCAGTGTGTTGCTAGCAAACGCTGCGTTTATAATTTTGGCAGGAAACCCGTTGGATATAAAATGGGAGCTTGTGTTGCACAGGTTAGGCTACGGTTAAAGGCTAGATTCATCTTGTTAAACCTCTCATCAGAGCCTTTATCACAGAGCTGTTAAGTCAAGTCAGCCGGTCCTTCTCTGCTTTATAGAGTCCATCACTTCAATCCTACATCTTACAGCTTGTTTCCAGCTTGTTAGTGGTCACTGCTTTAGTATGCCCCACTAGCTAAATTTGTTGTGTCAGTTGCTTGATATGATGCAAAACAGAATTATAGATTGGAGCAGTAGCTATAATTGAACCCACCCAGTATCAGTGCTTTAGAAGTTAAACTTCTCCTTGTCCTTGTGCATGTGTACATCTGACGTTTACTTGTACTCATAGATCACCACCAAGGAAGAGGTGAACTCCAAGCATGGCGCATCCATCAAGACAGAGCTGGAGCCAGAAACGTTTAAACCCAACCTTAAAGAAGCCAGCGATCTGCTGGAGGCCGACCAGATAGAGAAGGTACAGACTGTACAACCCTGTTCTAATCCAGCACTGCACATGCAAGTTTATGCCTTTCTAAATGTTAATCAAACTTCAATGGATAAGGCTAGTGATGTTCTATACTTTTCTTGTGGTCAACAAATCACATGGAAAGACCAAAACTAACAATGAATGTGTCTTACTAACAAATGTGTACATCTAAATCCTGATAGATCTTATTCCCTTGTGCCCTAGAACTCCATTGTTGTCCAGAAACTATGAAAAAGCATCAATGAGCCACACTGTTGCACTGGATGACATTTCTATTTATTCCACAAAACATGGGCTCTGTAGTTCTGTTCTGACTCACGGCCACATACACTGTTTTTCTGCCATATGTACTCTGTGGTGCAGTACTGCTGAAAATAGTCTACAACAAATGTGCAATTTACTCAGTCTGAGTAACATTGATTTCAAAACTACAGTGCCCAGTTGCCTTAGGAAATTACCTAGCCTTTTTTAAAAATGAATTACATTGTAATTATTTTAAATGATGTATAGAAAAACACTTGTTATATGTTTGTAAAGATTTATGTTCTCAGTACGAACCAGTGAGCTTGTGCCCTTGCCACAGACAAGATAGGAAAGTGAGAAAGTCTTGAGAGATGGACTAATGTGTTCCTGGTCTTTTCATGTGATTTGTTTATAATAAGAACAACCTTTTTTAGTAAGTGTGCCAGCCTTACCCATTAAATGGAAAGGTACGTTTCACCTCAGACACAGTCTGTGTGTCATGTAGTTTGCTTGAATGCTAACATGCAAAAACTAAGGACTTGCTGGTCATTTAACATTTAGTTTATGTGAAATAAACATGTCATCCATTCAGGATTATTTGTCAGCAGTGTCCTTTGGTAATAAATGTATTCACTGATGTGACAATTGCACATCTGCCTATTAATGCTTACTACCTGTGACATACCCATAAAACAGACATTTCTGAGTCACTAACCTTTCATTTTGTCGGAGGTGTGTTGTATGCCTCACAGGCATCGCAGGGTAATACTCACACAGACACATGCAAGGCTCTAAATGAGTCCCAGTTGGCACATTGACCAATAGATTGCCAATATGTGGCTTCCTTTAATCACCTTGAGGACGGAGCTCAGACCCGGCTCACAGCAGAGCGGAGGTGAGCCAAGTCGGGGCTCATCGCCTCATGGCTTCATTTCCAGCCTGCCGATTACACGACTGCTTCAGCTCCACCGCTGGAGGATGTGCTGAACCAACAAGAAAAGAGCAAAGGGACTGAATAATTGGAGAGCGAACAGAATGTTTAATGGCCTTTGTTCCATTCTGAGCAAATGGAGCAACATCCTGTAAAAAGTTGTCACTTTAATTCCATGTTTTAGTCTGTCTGTTTTATCTGTCCATTAACACGAAGCGTACACTGCACTGCTCCTCCAGCGCCTTTGTTGGCTTTATCTCCCCATGCACCACAGCCACTGTTAATCCTTCAGTCTGTCAGCAGCAGGGCAGCGGGCTCTCAGGGAGTGCTGGACCTCTCCTCCTCTTGAGACGCCTCTGTGTTTGGAGCCCTGTTACTCTTCTTTAAACACCAGATGGTGTTAAAAGGTCACTGCAGATGTAATTGAGCATTGGTGCCTGTGACCTTTGTGTTTCATTTCCTTTCTGTATCTTTCTGTTCTTTTTTCACCCCCCCCCCATCCCTCCATGCACACACAGCTTGCTAGGAATCTCCCACCACGGACAATTGGGTACCCATGGACGCTGGCTTTTGGCACATCAAAGCATGGCATGAGCATTAAGACGCTGTACAGAGCCATGCAGGGCCAGGACACCCCAGTGCTCATGGTTATTAAGGACAGCGATGGCCAGGTAAGCTGCAGATTCAACAGGCATTGATTCAATGCGGTAATATGTTGGAACAGAGTCGCAGCATGGAATCAGTTGTTGCTCTGCTTTGTTTCTTTGTTTTTCCAGGTGTTCGGTGCATTGGCATCTGAGCCCTTTAAAGTCAGCGATGGCTTTTATGGCACAGGAGAGACCTTCCTCTTCACCTTCAATCCAGAGTTTGAGGTACACTACCTTCCTCACTTTGAGGATGTTGCATTTCTGCAGTTTCCCTCAGCTCTGCCAAACTTTTCACATGTTTACAATCATTGTTTTGCTTTTTCAGCCCAACACTTTGTTTGAGTTCAGTGTCATCACTCTTCAAGAACTTTGTTTCCAATAGCAGCAGGCAGCTGTTTTCAGTGGATAAACAGACTGTACACCACCTCCTCTTCACCAAGTGGCAAACACATATACTAAGCAACTAGTAGCTAAATAGCCAGATATTTACCCCAGAAGACCAAAAACAGAGCTAAGAAGAGAGTCTGTCAATATTGTGTTTACAGCTTTTTACGCTGCACCAAAGTGGCAAATAAAATAGCTATTAATACTGAAAGATTGGACCAAAATGCTTCAAAGAGTAGAGACAGCATCTGAACACAAACAGACACACACACACTTCCAACACAATGTTGCTATGAGGAGCTCAAAACAAGCTAGGAAAAGACTGGGTTGGGCGAAGTGTGTATTCTTACCCCAGACTTTACATAACTGTAGAGTGTTCTTAACATTAACAAATAGAACAGTGAGCCTTGAGTGTCGTTCACTAAGGCACATAACATGAACGCTGTCACACACTGTTCTTGACACTTCACATACATGCTGTCATACATATATATTTCCTTTGAAAAGTTTTCTAATGCCTCTCAACCGCATTTAGTGTTTGGTAACCCGCATTCTTGATGATGCTCTCTCGTAGAGAGCATTTCCACGTAATGGATTAACCCAGGGCTGCTGAGATGAATGGGCTGAAAGCCACACATTAACTGCACCAATTTTCTCCCATTTTTCCATAAACAAGAACTTCTACCACAGGAATAATTAGAACAATGCTACACTCACACAACTGCTCTACATACAGTGGCTTCAGTCTCCTCATTAATGGCAAGGAAAGGTCTATCAAAGAACTGACTGATATTCCCTGCATTATATATGCAGGCACTATACGTTGGTGCATCAGTGAGGGTTTAGAAATCTGGGGACGAGGTATTTCCTTTGCTTCTGTGTAATAGTTGGATCCTGCCACTGAGGTAAACACGTGTGTGCTCTGTTGTCATCAGGATAATGACTACTGGGCAGAGAATATTAGATTATGTCAACACTGAACATGTCATGCAATATCTTCTAATACATCCTCGATTGTGTCTGCAACAGGTGTACAAATGGACAGGTGACAATATGTTCTTCATCAAAGGAGACATGGACTCCCTAGCTTTTGGTGGAGGAAGGTGAGCACACTCCGCTTTTGATGCACACAGTAAAACAGAAATCACTTCTAGCTAGTTTGTTTAGTTCGAATGTGATGATGCAGTATAGTTTAAAGCTAAGCTGCCAAATACAGTCATGCTGTTGAAAAGGCAGATAAGTGATGTTGAAACTGTGTCCATCTCTCAAGAAAGATACTTCAGAAAATGTCACATGAAGAAATAGTTTGTGCCCCTCTGCTTAAGACTGTCAATTCTCTTTTCCTTCAGCGGTGAGTTTGGCCTGTGGCTGGACGGAGACCTCTACCATGGCAGGAGTCACTCCTGTAAAACATTTGGGAACCCCATGCTCTCAAAAAAGGAAGATTTCTATGTGCAGGACATAGAGATCTGGGCTTTTGAATAACAAAACAGTGCACCACAGGGAAAAAACAAGTCCTACAAAGGGCAAACAGAGGAGTCCTCCTCCCTTAGAACAATGGCAACGTCCCAAACCTAACTGCACATCACCAGGGCTCCCCAGGCCGGAAGCCAGCTATCGGATGCTTGTTGTGCGTTACTACTGCAGTTATTACGGAGCTTTTTTTCTTTGTGAAAAATTACCTTTGTGTGTATCTTGTTACAGCCTTGTGCAGCGTCTTTGCAGAGTAGGGGGAGTGTGTAAAGCAGTGAAAATGATGGTAGGATGAGGTTGTGTCAGGGGGATGAGGAGAAGGAAGCAGGGGAGGGGCCATCAAGGCTTGAAGAGGAAAGGCCCATCGGAGCGCCTCTCACCCGAGAGGTGGTGAAGATGATGGCGGCCGAGGGCTGGGACTGCTGCGGGAAGAGAGAACTGCCCTACTGGTCCAGATCGTGTATCTGAACTTTACAGAACCTCAAGGAATCCCCGGCACCCCCCCTCAGACCCCCTAGAACTCTGTTCATGCGGTAGGATGTTACTCACTGTGCTGTCAGCCTTGACGGAGAGAGACCCAGTTGCAGGTGAATAAACGAGACGAAAGCTGAACACATTCCATTACACTTGGTGATGGTGGAGTGTCAAAATAAGGTCGTGATCTGTGGTAAAACACCAATAAACCAAACTCATCAGCAGCAGGATACGATGACTTCAAACTCAGAGAGGAGATGATGTTTGCTGAGGAGAGGAGAGGGGGTTAGTCTTTTTACGGTACAGTACAGTTTTGGGTTGTCTTCTGAGGCTAAACTATAGAGTATTGTGTATTGTAGTCCTCCTGTTGTTCACTGTCATAGCACACCATCTGAAAGCACATAGCTATAATCAGATCACCCATCGTCGTAATGTTCTGTTCAGTGGGTGTACGTGTGAGTCCAGCTAACACCAGCTCCTCTCGCGGGATGCTGGCTGTACTGTTTGTAGACAGTAACGTGTTGCAATAGATTTGTGGAATATGCAAATAACTGTCCTGTGACCTCAAATACCCGCAGGTCTTGGCACTTTTGCCGCCGCCTGTTGCTCTTTCAAGAGAGAAACTTGTAAAGCTTTTACGTCTTGATACACAATTGCTTTTCTGGGTATCATTTGAAAAGCCTGAGACGTGGTTAACTGTTTTACATGCATATATGACAATTATATATTGGTATATATGATTATATATGGATTTATATAATCATATATATTTTGCTGTTGAGTGTGACAGTGATCTATTTGTGCTGATATTTCAGCTGTTACAATATAATGTATATTACCCTGTAAATTAATGTTAAAATAGTAGATTTGTTCCTATATCTATATATATATCTGTATATCTATCTATCTCTATATATATATGTATAGATAGATAGATATATAAAATACATAATGCTATATAAATACATATATATATATATAATAAAGTGTGGATTGGTGGGTTGCTTCTAGCACTTTAATCTGGTGTAAAAGCGTCATGGCCAGGTTCTTATATTCTCTTAGCAGTAGCTGTACAGTACTTTTTTGTTTAGACCATTAAGATGTTAACTGTTAGTAGAAAGCTTGCTGCTACCAATATCAATAAGGGTCTGCCCTAATGCTCTGTGTGTCTAAAAAGGAGGATTACTCTATGATTGGAAGGGGGGGTTGAATGTGGCTAAATGTGGCAGCAGGGCTCGGTTTCTCTCCTCACGTGGCTGTCAGGTGAGTCTCGGTAGTTACAGGTAGGTATTCAGGCACACTGAGTTCTGACAGGCAGATGATGGCGGGCGAAGGGAAGTGTACAGTGCATAACCCCTTCCCCCCCAGGAGCTTTCTTCCCCCCCTTTCTGGTCTTCCACACCAGTATTTGTGTCCTTGTGGAGCATCACAAAGAATAATATGGATAATTCTTCCAATTATTTCACCAGAATACAATGTATCAGTGATGTATAAATAACAATAAAGCTGAATTAATTGTTGTAAACCTGGGATTTGACTGAATTTGTGATGGGGTTTTTTCTCTGTTTTTACCATATAGTTACTGTATAGTGTTTGTTCCAGGTCATAGCGTCTGGTAATGGACAGTGGCCTAATAGAGGTAGTTCCTGGTATATGGAAACTGAGGCGTTCCACCTCAGCAGTGTTGAAATAAATTGATAGATTTAAAAAAGTCATTATAAATTGCTATAAAGCTGTCAATTAATAATTAAGCTGTTCAGTATTGGCAACAGTCTGACCAATCAAACTCCTGCAGCTGCTCTGTAGGTTGGATTTCATTTAATTAAGTGATGCACTGCTTACACATCTTTCAATTATTTAACCGAGCAGCTGGCTTTGAATTAAAGGAGCAGTTAGGAAACGCAAACTGTAAATGTTAAAGCAGGAAAATGACCTGTGAGATGTAACGTGATGGGCACAGAAGTGAATGCACTGGCAGAAAGTAATATTTAAGAGCCTTTTAAAAGTCAATTATTCATTTTAGGCCAGAATTGATTTATTGGAAAATAAAATAATTGTTTATTTGTTAAATTTTATATTGCATCATTTAAATGAAAATTGAATATATCATAATAGGTTTTTGAAATTGATCAGTTTATTAATGGAATATAATAATACACCACTAAAGTCCACCGTTATTCTAGTGGCACACTCCTAATGAAAATGTTCAGCTCAGCTACTTTCACTGACCGTGGTGTGACGTCTGTAGATGCAGGAGTCTCTCGCCTGTTCTGTCCTGAAAGCAGGATGCCGCGTGTCTACATGGACTCCAACCACATAACAGAGCCACATAAACACAGCCTGCCTGTCACATTTCCCCTGCTGTGGTCAGATTGTGCAACAACACAGTGCAAATTAATCAACATGGTTCACCACTGGATCTCTCCTAGCGTCAACGCGACATATTTTGAAAAGTCCTGGAGCTACAGCGTAGAAATAAAAGGTGATTCTTAAATGAATGAATAGAAACGAGGCCTCGGTGATGTCTGATAGTAGCTGATATCACAGGCAGTATATTTTTTTTTTTAGATTTTATTTTACCCAGCAAGTTATTTAATCCTTGAACTTTCATTATTATCATTATTATTAAAAGTGGGAACACTGCTCTGACCATTGGCCAACTGCTACGATTGTTATAGTTCGGAAAAAATTAAACCTCTTCAGCATCAGTGTTCCTAATGTGTTTATTAAAACCATCCCAGGTATAAAAAGCTGTAGCAAAAGCCTAATGCCAAACTAATTCAGAAAACTTGCAATCTCAACCATTCAGCATGTTTCTCATGACTTCCAGTGCTAAAGCACTGCAGAGTAACATAATCGAGTCTATTGAGAGCTAAGATGTGATGGGCAGGATGATAAACTGGGCTTCCATTCAAATCGAGCTCCTTCAGCTGTGAGTGAGCTCCATCTAATGGCTGTATTTGTCAGTGATGGTCCACTTGGGTTAAAACTTTATTTAGTTGCTCACCGGTGTGCTCATTTACTCTCCCAGGGGTCCATTCAGTGCTCACTCTGTGCTCTGACTGTCACATATTTAATGAGTGCAAATTACCCAAAGAAGGCTGCTGTAAAAAGACAGAAAAACAATTCCTGTCCGTCACGTATGATTTATTTAAAGGCCCGTCGAGCCCACCGCAGGCACAGGTAAACACAACAGTGTGGTGGATTACAGGTCAGGAGCTCTTGTCTGTGTCAGCTCAACCCATGAGCGTCATCTACTGACTTGGTCCTCATATGATCAGTCCTTCTATCACAGTCAAACCCACACTTCCCCCAGGCAACATGCTGCATCAGCTCCTTACTGACATCCAGCAGGACTAAAAGAGTGCTGGGATCATTCCCGAGTGCTGTGATTATACTTTTGTCAGCTGCACGGTCAGCATGTTTCAGACTGGCTGGAGGAACCAAAATGTCCCTTATCACTATACGAACAGAGCAACAATATCAGGAGGGCAGGAAGTGATCATTACAGGAAAGAATGAGCGGGACTTCAACAAAAAAAGTACTGCAGACCTTTTCCTCGACAAAATCAGGTTGAAAGTAGACTGGACGTCTGTATTAAAATACACAATATGCTAATAATTCAGACAGCTTGTTGTTTTATGACATTGCATCATCGGCGCTTCAGATTTAAACCAATTCCCCTGGTAAATACAGTCCAAAGCACATCGACGGGAAAATGTACAGCACAAAAGTGGCTCGACTGCAAAATTATTATTACAAAATTCAGATGCCATGTTTCACATAGCAGCTCTGTTTGGCAGGAATAATTCCACAGGATTGAATTTTCAGTGTAATTCGGGCTGTGAGTTGGTACACTGTATGTTGTAATCCTCCAGCATATAGGCCAGACTGTGTGGGTGAGCACAAACGAGGCTACACCAAGGCATCGTTGCATAATATGTCCAAATTAAAACAAGTAGGACATTCAGACAATGACATGTTCAGCAAGGCAGAGGCAAACTGTAGAAAACCCTCAATTGTAAAATCCCGATTTAAGAAGGCAACAGTACCTTTTCAGCATGAAGGCAAACATAGAAACTACTGACAAATACCAGCTTTTTGCAAGTTTTGTTTTGCTTAAAATTAAGCCGTCGGTCTAGTGAGACCTTACAATGAGTTTGGTCTTCCTGTGTCCACATGTACTGCTCCTCAGTACACCAGGTACTTGAGTTCAGAGTAGACGAGCGGTAACATGACTGTACAGGCTCGGTACAGGATGGCTCCGCTCTTCAATAAAGCTCGAGGTTTGGTACTCCACGACTCAGACTTGAAGTTGAAGTAGATTGCGTACAGTGCCACGGCGACAAAGTGTCCAATGAGGGTCATGGGTTTGGGTGTCAACCTGGTAAAAATAATGATGCCATTAATTCAACAATGTAAAATGTCTTCTTTTTAACTCTGTATTTAAAGACTAAAGACATGAGAGTGGGATCAACCTTCTCATTCAACTCTCAGCAAGAAAATAAAAAAGCATATTTCCCAAAATGTCAACCTGCTCCCTTAACCCCGGCTTTGCCATCATGCCATATCAGAGAATTCCACCTATCTTGTGTAATTGTGGAGGACATTATTCAATGCTTACACTGAGAGGAGTCCGATAGGCCCGGTAATACACTCTCCACCAAGCTTGAAGTACTGGAAGCAGGCTTTTCTCAGCTCATGAAGAGAACCTGACAACACAAGACAAGCACATGGTAATGAGACTCAAAATGCCTCATGATTAACGGTCCAGTGTGGAGGTTTTAGTGGAATCTAGCGGTGACGCTGGAGATGGCAGCCAACTGAATACCTCTCGCCTCCTGCTCCCTCTGTAGATATAAAGAGCTCATTCGTAGGTAACAAAAACGCTTCTTATTTCCAGGTGATGATACACTAATGAAAACATAGCTGAATATTAAATTCCATTTTTGCTAACAGGTCCACCCTAAATCCTACACACTGGACCTAACAATCAGGTGTGTCATTGTTTTCCATGTGTTATTGGATGCAGAGGCAGGCAGAGACTCACTGTCGGTGGCTGCAAACAGCTCATACAGAGCCTGGGCCAACACATTCACCACGAAAGAATGTGATGACTTGCGTTCCCAGTGGAATTTTTTCTTTGCCTATTGAGAAGAAGAAAAAAAAAACGCAGTGTAATATCGGTCTGCAGTCTCTCACCCACAGCAGAGGGAATAATAGGACAAGGCAAATGTGATGCAGAGCGGGCTCCAAATATAGCTTCTACAATCAATGAACCTTCCTGCAGGCCTTCTTTTTTCCGATTTGATGCATTTTTAATAACAAGTCTTAATGCGAAGGTTTGTCAGACCTGATGAGAATAAGGTATAAGAACTGTCAGCACGAAAATTGCCACGTCTAGTTCCTGTGTTCACCTGCAGCATGGCCCTGTCGTCGTACAGATCCGGGATGTTCTTGAGCAGGCTCCTCCAGATGCGAACGTCATTGAGAGCGACACTCATCCCTCCTCCCGTCAGAGGATGCCTCATGTTGTAAGCATCACCCAGCAGAAGGACGCCTGCAAGCGGAAGACTGCTGTTTGTCTCACAACCAAAATACATGACCGGTGCAAATACAGTGAACAGGAGGACGTCTCTTTGCATTTATTTCAGATCTTTGCACTGTTAAAAACCTTACGGGGGAAATGGCACCTTTAAAGCTCACTAGGCACTGTGTTTATCACAAATAATCACTGCACTTGTTAAATCCAACAAATACCAGTGTGTAGAAACTTAACTTAACACATTTTCACATAACTTTTAGCAACAAAGCTAAAAGAGTATTTCCCTAAAATGACCAAGTTATGTTCTGTGCGGTTAAAAAAAACATACATTTTTGAGTTAATCTATAAAACCCTTGGAGAGAGCACACATTTACATCATTTTTTTAAATTTAACTTAAAATGCAGGCTAATTACAAATTAGTCAACAACCAGGACAGTTTCATTTGACAGTATTGACCAAAGTGGTGCACTATGTACTTTCCAAGACATGCGCTGTACACAAGCCGGAATCCGTTCAATAGATTCCCTCTGGCCATCTCTAACAACACGGCAGTCAATAACAGTTCAGTACCTGGCTTGTTGACAGGCGAGGGAGGGAGGAAGCTGGCGGGCATGGACCTGAGTCGATCGTTCTGCAGTGCCACCATGAAAGGCTCCTTTAAATGCTCTGAAGGCGAGACAGAGGGAGAGAGTGCAGGTGGTCCGTCACTCAGCTCCACCGTGGGTGAAAACCCAAAGGTGCACGCCGGGCACATGCACAAGAAAAAGCCTTTTCTTTTGGTGTCTGAATGTACATTTATCAATGCATCAGTGTGACTGACTCCACCGTTTCAGCTGGACCTCTGTCAAGGTTAGCAGAGCTGGTGCTTTGATACTGAGGCTTTGATATATCAGCTGAATGGTGGAGCGCACCGTGAATGTTAAATCCTTCAACTGCAGCTTCCTTGGCCGTACACACAACAGCACAGGCAGCAGTCTGGATATGTTCCTACCTACCATGCTGCTTCATGAAGAAGTGGCGGATGACTTTCATAATAAATGTTATTACAAACTGCGGCAGAGGTTCTCACTCAGGCCAAAGGCCATTTCTCACTAGTGATGATTAGAAAACCTCAGAGACAATGGTTCTCATCTGTCTTTTACCTGGTAGCTGTGGGTATATCTTCTCAGCCATGTACTGGGAGAGGTTTCGAGGCATCTCCCCCCTGATGTCCACGAGTACTCTGGTGTCTGAGGAGGAGATCTGGTAGATTAGAACCGGGCTCGGGTTGGCCAGCACCAGCTCAGCGTGGTTGGCTTTAAACTGGGGACAGTTCTGGGGAGAGGCACAGTGACGACTCAGAAATGAAGACAGCAATAACATGAAGCTCGATTATGTTTGATTCCAGCTCAGTTTGCAGAGCAATTGATATTGATATAACTGCAACTACTGATCATTTTCATTATAATTTAATCTGCTGATTATTTTCTCAATAAACTCATGAATCATTTTGTCAATAAAATGTCTGATATAGTGAAAATTTGTGTTTTGTTGTCAGAGCCCACGTTGCATCTTCAAATTATTTGTTCTGTCTGACCAACAGTCCAGAATCACATGACTTTCAGTCTATTCTCCTAAATGACAATAAAAGTGGATATTAGACGTTACCGAATTATTTTCAGATGACCAACTGAAGGACTCATTGCTTAATCTTTAAACGTATACATGCATTATAGGGTGATATGTACCTTCATAAGGCAGCCGACAAAGTGAGAGGACGTGTGAGCTTTCCCAGGCACCAGACTCTTTCTGAACTTGGAGAAACAGCCATCGGCCACAACAGTCAGCGATGCGTGAATTTCCTAAAGGACACACGTTCATACAGTCATCCTACACCCTCTGCACTAAACACAGTATGTCTGTCCATGAGCTGAAGGGGGGGTTGGAAAGAGGAATATAAAGTTTCCTCTTCTCACCTTGATGTCTCCGGTTTCTTTATCCTTATACTGGATTCCGGTTACACAGCCGTCGTCTTCCTGCAAACTGGTCACCGTGCCTTCTATGAATGTGACACTGGGGGGCGCAATAACACAGTTAGAGACATCCTCGCCACATGCCAGTAAGGCGAGAAGGAACATCATCATTTCAACAAACCATCATTTACTTCTCTCAAAATTTAATGCTACATTTAACCAGCTACTGACAACAGTGTAAACAGCCCTTCACATGAAAATAAATCTGAAATATATTCTATTAAAGCACCTGAAAAGTACAATCTGGAGACTTTAATAATAATAATAATACAATTTATTTGGAAGCGCCTTTCAGAACACTCAAGGACACTTTACAGAGCGGGTAAAACACAAATAACACAAGATAAATACAAGCACAATAAATAAAAGCAAGCAACAAGGAGAAGTGGAGTTATAAAGAGAAGGCAGTCCAGAACAGATGAGTTTTCAGTTTGGATTTGAAAGTGGGGGGAGAATCAATGTTTCTGATGTCGGGCGGTAGTGAATTCCAGAGTTGGGGAGCAGAGCGACTGAAAGCTCTGCTCCCCATGGTGCTGAGACGGGCGGAGGGCACAGAGAGGTGGAGAGAGGAGGATGATCTGAGGGAACGAGAGGGGGTGGCTATGGAGAGGAGGTCAGAGAGATATGGGGGGGCGAGGTTGTGGATAGCCTTAAATGTATACAGTAAGATTTTGAAAGTGATTCTGTATTTAACCAGGAGCCAATGGAGCTGCTGAAGGACGGGGGTAATATGGTGAGAGGAGGGGGTCTTGGTGATGATGCGGGCTGCAGAGTTTTGAACCAGTTGAAGTTTATGGAGGGACTTGTGAGGGACACCAAAAAGGAGTGAATTACAATAATCAAGACGGGAAGTGATGAGGCTGTGGACCAGGATAGCAGTGGTGTGAGGGGTGAGAGAGGGACGGAGACGGTTGATGTTGCGTAAATGAAAATAGGCAGACCGGGTAATGTTATTGATGTGAGAGTGGAAAGATAGTGAGCTATCGAGGATGACACCCAGACTCTTAACCTGAGGGGAGGGGGACACTGTGGAGCAGTCAAAATCGAGGAAGAAACTGTCAGTTTTGGATAGTGATGCTTTAGTACCAACTAGAAGAAGTTCTGTTTTGTTACTGTTAAGTTTGAGGAAGTGAGAGGTGAACCAAGATTTTATCTCAGAGAGGCAGAGGGTGAGGGACGAGGGTGGGAGAGCAGTGGTTAGTTTACAGGAAAGATAGAGCTGGGTGTCATCCGCGAAGCAGTGGAAATGGATATTAAATTTGCGGAAGATATTGCAGAGAGGGAGAAGGTAAATGAAGAGAAGGGGCCCCAGTACAGAGCCCTTTACAGCTCATGAGGACCTTGAGTGTTGTGAAGGTCAGTTTGCTCAATTTACTGAATAACCAAATGCACTGTTTGAACACTTCTGAGAATATGTAGAACATGAAAGTGAACGAATGAACCTGGAAATAACAACTTACAAAAAAAAATGTTAACTAAGTCTACTTTTTTTAATTAGTTTTGCTTTTTTGTGGAGCATAGATGATGTTAGTTAAGATTTTTGCTTTGTGTTAAACTACTGATGCAGTTCAGCTTTACAGGAAAGAATATATGAGCATGAACATGTGAGTACAGGATACTAAGCAGCCACCAGATTTTAAATCCCACTCCAGCTTTTTTTTTTTAACTCAAACACAAAGTCGTCCAAGTAGCCAGTTGGTCAGCTGGCATATGGACTCTTGTTATGACTCTGCTTACTTTGGCTCGGCCAGCGCAGCTCTCCTCAGGCCCATGATGAATCGACCGTGATGGAAAGCGCGTCCACACTGGATGCTTTCCTCCGCCTGGGGGTAGGGGATCTCCACCTCTGTGCTGCTCTCCATGTCATGGATCACATAGCCGTTGACCAGATGGGCATCCAGACCCTCCACTGAACCTGAGGGCAAACACGCGCAACAGGTTAGTTTCACAGCACTCATTCACGATTCACTCAGCCTGCTACTGTTTGCATACTATGTGGGATCTGATGCACGAGGACAGACTGGAGCATGCTGCTACTGGAACACGGAGATTTAGCTGAAAATGATACTGTTGCTTTTAGGGCATTTTAAAAGTGTTCAGCTTTTAAATCAGATTTAAGGGCTGAACACTTTTAAAAAGCATTGCTTTCAGGCTGGTTTTGACTATAGTCATAAATATGTTGTATCAGCTGAGTGAAACATTTAAACCATATTGTTTATGACCACACCATTCCATTTAATTGAAATATTCTAGATGTATTTTACATCACTTAATAAACATTTCCCCCCAATTGATCCATACATATCTGCCACCTTTAGAAACTTTGTGACGCCTGTTACAGTTTCAAATAAAGTGATCTGAACAATGTCATGACTGGCACACCAACAGGTTATTGAGGTTTAAAAGGGTCATTAAAACCAATATTTTCTGGCATAATTTCTAATGTTATTTCAACACTCAATTACCCAGAAATGACACGTGGCAAGACGGGTCATTTTGAAACAGGGATAAAGCATAGATGTGATGTAATACCTGTTAACTCATTACTGACAAGTCAGAATAATGACTTAGGAGATATTTAGAGAAAATCTTCTGAGGCACACTGAAACATCATCAGATCATCTATTCACTTAGACATACACCATTCACACTGATCTGGTCAAGCTGGATGAATTTGTTATTTAGATGATTTAATGACAAAATCAGCTGGGTTTCCTCAGTTCCAGGAAAGGTTTGTTTTGGATTTAAGGTATAAAGGACTTATAATAATAATAACAATCATAATAAAGTTATTGGTTGTATGAAATATCAGGAACTGATATTTTAAAGTAATTTTAAAGTAGTTAAGTAGCCACTAATAACTTGGTTTTTCGATTTTAAGGATTTTTTTTCTAAATGTTGTGACTGAAGAAGGAGCAGAGTCAAAGTGAAAAAAAAGCAAAAAAAAAGCAATGGTGGCAACATATGCAAACAGTCAAACAACTGTCACCAGATTCTGATTCAAATCATTCTGATTGGTGCACAGAAATACGTGACATCTAAGCTCTGCCCACCTCGAACCAGCGAGAGACGCAGAAGCAAAACAAAAAATACAGGAACCTCTAAGGAGAAAACACACAGCTCTTTTAACTGTGTGTTCATGCAGTATGAGTCTGTGTTCATCGCTTCTATAGTGAGACGCTGGTTGAGAAAATCAGTGTTCAGGGCCTTTAATCCAAGAACTATACTATTATAGAAGACCCACTGTGAGGCAGAGGTCCCTAATAATGTGTCCACTCATATATACCAGCAGCAGCTCCTATCACTGACCCTCCAGTCCCAGCTCTTTGAGCGCTCTGAATCCTCCAGGCTGCAGCAGCTCCCCCACTATCCTGTCAGGCTCCTTCAGGTCCCTCTCCACCACCGTCACCCTCCTCCCGTCCCGGGCCAGGACGGTAGCCATAGCCGAGCCCAGGACCCCGGCCCCGACTATCACCACGTCTGGCTCCGGGGCCTCTGAGGGGCCACAGGCTGAGGCGCTCTGTGAGGCAGAGGACTTCATTTCCACTCTTTTCCTCGTTCTGCGACTCTGGAGACGGTGGAGAGTAGAGTTTCATTACGCACAATCTAAAGTCCAAGCTGAACTGGACTGGAAGGCAAACACTGGAAAATGTACATTTCTATATGTCATCGAATAACCAGCTTTGCTGCAGTCAGGTATACAAATGTACATGAACATTTAAATCACTTGCTTAGAAATGCTTTAAAAAATTTTAAATAAGAAGCCATGAGTTTTTTCCAGAGAAAAACTTCACAAAATAAAGATCTACAATAAATGATTTCAATTCAGTGGAAAAACGAGCAGTTTTCTTTGTCTTCCTTTGCTGCCATGATAAAGCCAATATGTATCTATGTGAACTGTCTTACCTTTTCACAGTGGTTCCCTGCCTTCTCGCTGCTCTGTGCTGAAGTTTGAGGGATGAATTGGTTGATGACAGGTAAAAAAGAGAAGAGGCTCAGGGGCAAATGAAGCACCTGAGAGACTCTGAGCTTCTGGTCATGAAAATACCTGATATATGAGAGCAGCAGCCCGACTGTAAGTAACAATGCTGCGGCCATCGCAAGCTCTTTGGGAGCCAAAGTCAAGACTGAGTCGGACTTTTTATAAAGGTACGTGAAGCTCGCTATTCCCAGGAAGGTCCACATCTTTTTGGATTAAAGAAGAAAAAAAATCAATTTGATGTTGAAAGCACTGGTGAGAAGCAGGTTTTTAGGCTGACAAAAAAAACAATCATTAATTAACAATAATTATTCTTCTTTTGATATTTTTCTCACGTGCTCCAAAAACAAGTCAGCCAGCCTAAAACCAAATGTTACCTTTTTAACTCATGATAACTTGTCCACAGACAGCCGGAGCGACGCCGCTTAATATTTTATGATAATTAGAAACACGGGCTGCATCGGATTGGTTGGTTTCACATCCCGCCTCCTCAACAACGCAACCCTCCAATCAGGAGTGACGTGACGGTGAGCAGAGCTCACGCTATCCGCCGATTGGATATCCGCGCGGACACTGGGTCTCGCTTCGGCCACTGATTGGACAGTCGGCTGGCAGGACGGTAGTATGATGTGATGTCAGTGGAAAGGTGCGTGTTTCGTTTCTTTCACAGACTGAAGCGAGAAGGGGACCTGCTGCAAAGATTGTTCATATCTGACAGGATACATCACTCTGTGCTGTAAACCCGGACCGTCCTCGAGTATGTGTCTTAAACGCCATAGCCGCTTTCGTGCTCCATCTTGGTATGTTGTTACCATGGAAACTAAAGTTGTGCCTACTGAATAAATCTCACCCTTTTATACAAAACACGTCATTTGATATTGTGTTGTGATAGTAAGCCTAATAAATCTTTTAGAAAGTTTTGTAAGGATACAGGCCAAAGGTCCACACATTTACATTTTGGCTAGTTCATCTGAATCACACAGTGGAGACATCCATGGGACACAGAAAAGGAGCAGAGTGAGAGCTCTTTCATATCATTAGACATGGTTATATGCAGAAATGACATAACGGGTCTTCCTTGTAATGACACTTAAAATAGTTTCTGTTAGTTAGATAGTTTCTATCTATTTTTTTAAATACTCATTAAAGCATGTATGTGACAGTTGGTTTTCTTTTTTTTTCTTCTGTTACATCAAACTGTATATTTTAAGGTTGCAGAAACGATGCAATTTATACAAAATGTTGCACTGCTTTGCAATAAAGTATAAACAATGATATTTATCATGTCTAATCATTCAACAGCTAATGTCTGTGAAGATACTGGATTGTAGAAATTGTTAGAAATACTTGATCACTTGATATGACTTTTATTACACAGTGAGCGTCATCATCATCATCAATGTCATCAGTTAACATGAATATCACCTCTCAGTGTATGTGACATCTGTCAATGGCACAACAGATACATACAGGCACATACACTGAATTACTCAGTTAGTCAATTCGTCTGTCGAGGACACTTTGACATTTCAGCTGGCTACTTGCAGTGTTCAGAATTTTTACTGTTTTATTAGTGAAGAAACTGTAAAAATGTGCAATTATTAATCCCGGTGGGATTAATAAAGTTCTCTACCTTCCTAATACCGTGTTTGATGTGCTCACTGGTGTTTTAACACCAGTTCTAAGGCAGAACAGCCTCGACTTCAGGTCAGCAGACACAGGATGCTTTAACACTTTTATTATATGTAGTGATTAAAGATGGATTCATACTTTTCTTGCTTCCCGGATGTTACTTTCGGCTCACCGTTCTGCTTGATGAAGGCCTGAGGAAACAGAATATTACATATTTGAGAGCATCATCTCTCACATGCTGTAGATTTCTCTACTCAGTTTATCACACTGGCAATCAACACACTGTTGACCTCTTTAGTTTTTAAATAGGTTGAAATGTGAAACAAAACACTTCCCATCCGTCTGAAATACATTTTGTTTAAACAGTGACTGAAATATTATTATTCTATGCCACTGACACTATGTGATTAAACCTAAACTAATTACAAAAGAAGAGTCTTACCTCCATGTCCTCCAAGGTGGCAGACCCATCCTCCACTTTCTGTCCAATGCCATGACTGAAGCTTGAGTATCGCTCCTATTGAATCACACATTAGCAGTCAGAGACCAAACATAAAGCAGCACGTTTCCCTCCAACACTGTGCCTGACAACTAAAGTCTGTTTATCAGTGAGCTTCAGTCAGCTGCACACATACCTTCACCATACTAGCGATGAGCCCGTCCTCAATAATGCAAACAGCGTTTCGGAGCCCTCTTGCAAAGGCGTCCATGGCTCCGATGTGAGCGATGAACAGGTCCTCCAGGTCTGTGGACTCTCTGCGCACCTTAGCATCAAAGTTCAGGCCTCCTGGCTGCAGCCCGCCTTGTTGCACGATGGTCTGTGGAGGATTAGTAAGTATGTTGGAGTTAGTCAGTACTAACTGGACTAACTTTGAGTTACCATGTAGCCAGAGACACAACTCCAAATGAATGCTAATGTTGCTCTGTCTCTGCTGGATGTATAAATATGCCAATGTCTGCTAACAGCCCAGAACTGCACTTACCTTCATGACCAAGGTGGTGTTCTTGATGTCCATAGGGAACTGGTCTGTGTCCCACCCCAGGTCAGGAGATCCAGTGTTTGAATCCACAGAACCCAGCATGCCGAGCCTGTCCACCAGCGAGCAAGCATGATACAGAATGTAAAACTGCCATCGTGTTAAAGTTTGCTGCCAAAATGTACCAAAACTGTCTTCGCTTAGATATTCAGTTAAATGTCAGGAACGGTTAACGCGTCTCACGCAGAGGCCATGACGATATCGTGTTCATATGAGTGTCCTGCCAGGGTGGTGTGGTTGGGCTCGATGTTCAACTTAAAGTGACTCTCCAGACCATAATGCTTGAGGAATCCTATGACGCTCATAGCATCTATAAAAGAAAACAGCGACATATAAAATGCATCATTAAAACGCACCTACTTACTTAATTTGTACAGTTTTTATTTAGATTGTACAGTTTTTTATTTATCTCTTTTCTAATATATGTCCTGTCACAAAGGGTTGAAGAGTAACGCAATTTCGATTCTCTGTTTGTCCTGTACATACTGCAGAATTGACAATAAAGCTGACTTTGACTTTGACTTTGACCTTTGTTTTGCTGAAATGTGGGAAATCTTACCATAGTCATACTGGTGTTTGCAGGGCTCCTTGGGCTTGGGTTCAATAAGAAACTGGCACTTCAGCCCAATCTTCTCTTTGTACTCTGGTGACAAACATGAAACTGAAAGTGTGACACGTCCTGAACAAAACTCCGATTAATCCCGTACTCATGCGCACACTTACTGACAGCCATTTTGAAGAAGTTGGCCATGTGCTTCAGTTCAGCAGCAACATCAGTATTATGGATGGAGAGGAAACCTTCCCTTCCTCCCCAAAACACTGAGGAGACAGTGAGACAGTGAGGTAGCTACAACGCTGTGCTGAAGAGTTTATGGATATTTTACACACACTGATCAATTTATGACATCATACCAAAATTTTCTGCCCCCAGCTTCTTGGCAATATCCAGTCCCTTCTTCACCTGAGCGCCAGCGTAGGCCAGAACATGACAGTCAGGGTTGGTGGCTGCACCATTCATGTACCTGTCACATCGATCAAATCAAGGGCTCAATCCCAACAAAAGAATCATGTATTGGTATTTACTATCATAGGCTTCAGTCTAAATGAGGAAGAACCTCTTTCGCAACTAAATCTCAGGATTCGACTGTCAGGTTTTCAAAATAAAATGCTGACCTTTGGTGGGCAAAGAGATTGCAGGTGACCCACAGCACCTTGATTCCTGTCTGGCTCTGCAGCTGGAGAGCCAGGTCTGTTATTTCATCCAGGTTCCTGTTGGACTCCTCCAGGGTGGAGCCCTCAGGAGCCATATCTCTGTAGAAACAGAAGACGGACATTGTTCAGAATACTGGAATACACAAGAAACATGAAATTATATTTTATTATTTGTAAATACTAGTACATCTATTTATTGTGGCAAATTGTTCTGGTGGAGAGGTGGGTAAAGGAGGGCTTCAAAATTTATTCCTGCACATCATCACTGAACATATTCAGGTGATTCTAGATAAATATTCTAATATCTTATTTAAGCCATTATCATTAGTAGCTATCAAAAAAGGCAGTTCACCTGTCATGGAACGTGTAATATTTCACCTGTGAAAACAAGCAGAGGTCACAAAGGAAACACACCACATCACTTGTAGTATATGAATTCTAATCAACAGTGTGAAAGTGTGACTTTCATTGTGAAATGGAAGTAATTTCCCTCACACCAAGTTTGGTGAAAAACTCAAAAGCAGCGCAGAGTCGCTTCTTGGCTGATTCCATAGGAGTTCCTTCATTCCAGGGCCGGTGGAGGGTTGGAGACCCAAAGGGATCAGCGCCTAGGAAACATAAATCAAGGTAACAAAACAAAATCAACATGCTGACTTCAGTTCAAACAAAAGATTCTGTTTCTTTCAAATAAGACTACGTTAAACATGCGCGGCCTAAAGCTCTAGAGCCTCCTGTATGTGCGCTGGGTAAAACCTGAACCTCAGGATCAGGTCAGCTGTTACAGTACCAGTTCCACAGAAGGAGTGCCAGTAGCAGACGGAGAACCTCAGCCAGTCCTCCATCTTCCTCCCCATCAGCACCTGCACACAGGAAGACTGATCTCTGACCAGCAGTCTCACATAACACTTCTTAAGGTGTACAGTGTGGTATCCTAATGCACATCGTATTAACTTGTGTGTGTGTGTGTGTTAGTCATGTTGTAGGGACATAAATGTGTTTACAGTCACATTGTGGGGACTGGTCTTTCTTATGGGGACAAAACTCAAGTCTCCATTATATAAATCATTCGATGATAGGGTGAAGACTTGGGTTAAGAAAGTGGGTCTGGGTTAAGGTTAGCATAAGATTAGGTTAAGGTTAAGGTTAGGGTCAGGGTCAGGGATGGGGTTAAGGGGTTATGGTTAAGTTTAGGGTCTGGGTTGAGGTGAGGCGAGGCTCTTGTATAAAGGGCTTCTGACTGACTGGTTTGGAGTCCCAGGTGTGTGTGTGTGTGTGTGTGTGTGTGTGTGTGTGTGTGTGTCACGCCTACCTCTTCTGCATGGTAGTGTTTGAAGCACATGACATCTCCTGGCCCAGCATTGGGCACATAGGGGATCTTGTGAATACCTGTGCAGCAGAAATGTTATGCAGTATCAAATGAAATGAAGTTCCATACATGTGAAACATACACAGTTAAAGTCTCTCTGAGTAACTGTAAACTGCAAGCTGTAAGGAATGATATTTTTTTTACAAAACTAAAAACATCCTTCCTCAATGTGGTTCAGGAGCGTTGGACAGCTGCTGTAAGACGCCACTGAGTGCATTCAACCCACTGTCCTGTCACATCAGACTGTATGTGTCAAGCACCAGAGGACATGGCTGGTTCCAGTGTCCTCTACTACACAAACAGACGTTTGGACAAGCATATGAAAATAAAGTGGACTGCACTGTTGCAGAGCTCTACCACGGCTTTCATTGTTTATGGCTCGCTGCACACCGGACACTTAATGTTCACAACACACACAACACACACACACACACATCCAACACTGTAAACAGCACTTTAGAGCACTGAAACAGTCGGATTTACCCGTGAAGAATTCCTCCTGCGCTGCCATTTCTAGATCACAACTCGTGCGGTTCAGCAGGCTGCAACTTTGTCCACGTCCCTCCTCCTGAACAAAGAGTGCAGTTCCAGGTTCACCCACAAGGTGTCACTAAACCCCTTTAAAACAAAACTCCAACTGTCCCTGTTCCAGCAGTGGGAGGTCAGCGGCAACTGTCGCTGCTTCTGCAATAGTTTGCATTTGGAGAATTTGTTAGAAATTTACAGCGAGATTAAACTTCAATTACTCCATTTCATATAGTGGTAATATTTTAGCTGCTATCCCAACCTGATATATGGTCATATGTCAATGGCATGTATCATATATATGTCAATGTATGTCTTTCAACAATATCCAAAACATACAGTATATATATGTACATATACACAAATACACACACATATTTTCAAAATAAAGAAATAACTGTCATATTTATTTATGTGTGAAGCGCTGTGGTTATATGTTTTTAAAACATAAATTCAAGATATGGATATTCTTAATTAGACTCCTCATCGATAGGTTGATTGAAACCCTGCTACCTTATTATTATTATTATTATTATTATTATTATTACTGGGAGATGACAGTCTTTTATGTAATATTTCTGTTCATATATGGCCATATTTCATACTTCCATGTGGAGTTTTCAGGAAATGTTTAGTTGTTTTCAATATTTTAACAGTCAGGAATAATAATAATAATAAGATGTGGTAGATTGGAAATGCACTGCAATTTATCCTCCTGTTTAATCTTATTCTATGTTTAGGTTCTACTTTATTTTGCTCTTTTTAAATCATATTTCTATGCATCTTTTCATATTGTCTTATGTTTCATATATAATTGTCTGAATGCATTTCATGTCTATTCAAATAAACTTGCCTTGATAAAAAAAGGAACGACTATTTGTATCAGTAGCAGATATATTTCACTTAAAGAAGCAATTTCAAGCAAGTTTTAACATGCCTGTTCTCACTAAGTAGGCAGTAAATCTTGATCCATACAGTGAGAACAACAATACATTTGCACTCCTGCTGTGCCAACTTCCATGGGCTCTCTCCTTGTGACCTTTTTGCAGGGACAAAAGTGAAGCAATGAGCGACAAAATGATAAATGTCACTAGCAAACGCAAAACCATCTGATGCGAGTTTATTTCAATTACAATGGTGCTTTTATAAAATATCTGATGCAGAAACATCAACAGAAACGTAGAAATTATAACAGGATACCATACACACATAACCCATAAATACACACTTTAGAAAAGTACACATTATCCTTTAGAACCTTTGGTCTGGAAACAGGTGGAAACGACAAACATTTGCAGAAGGAAAGTTCTCTGTGCACCATTGAAGCCCTGTTATATTTCATAGCAGTACAGAATATACAGTGCACACATGATGCCGTTTCCTTCTCCCATAATGAAAGGATGTTTTGCATTGTTAAGGGATTTACAACCCTGTGTTATCCCGATGGTTGCCCACTTTCATAATGCTAAAATTTTTGCATAAGATAAAGATGGAAGGCAAAACAAATACAACCAAGCACCAGGCACTGTAGAGTGAGGCACTTGAGCACCTAACACCTCTGGTTTGGCATCATGACGTTTGGCACATGAGGGTGGCATTGCACTTTAAATTGCATGTGTGTGTGAGAGAGAGAGATATATAGATAGAGAGGGAGAGAGAGAGAGGAGGGTGATGACAAAAATTTTGTCCAGGAAAGCCGCCGCCTTCGCTGTACTACCTGTTGTGCATCTAAAAACAACAACGTGAGCTACTTACATTCATTCTCCTCATATTTACACTTCCACAACATAAAGTCCACACTCCTGTAGCTGAAGAACAGTTTTTGGGCAGCTCTCTCACAGAGCTTAAAGATGAAAATCTGCACTTGTTGAGCCGGACGACATTACTGAACCACTGACAAGGCTTCCAGTCTGTGGAGTCATGAAAACGTACTCCATTGTTCCACAGCTTTAGTCTTTATTTAGTCCACTGTGCAACACCTGTACTCTCTTGCTTTTCCTTGGGCATCGTGAGGTTTGCGGAGTGATCCTGGGCCAGGCTGCTGAGAGGGGGGAGCTGCTATGAAGTGGAGGAGTCTGGCTGGCTGAGGTCCTTCTTCCTCTTCTTCTTCTTCCTCCCGCTGCAGGGCTTGCAGACGCAGCACAGGATGCACGGCGAGGCCAGCAGGAGCAGCGGAGAGGTCACCAGCACGATGATGCTGACCCCCACCAGGATACCCACCACCTGAAGGACAAGGTAACATCTTTAAAGCTGCACTAAGCCATGTTCACAATGGATAAACTGTCTATGTGTAACGGGAAAGGTGTTTGCTTTCAGTGATGAACCCACAGAGAATTATCACCTGACTCTGCAGGTCCACTCAGCTCTACAGACAGCATTTTTAGCATCGTTCAGCTCATTGTTCTGATTTTCTGACCACTTTCATCATCTGTGTATATAATCACAGCACACTACCTACCCTGCACTAAACAGTAAACAAAGTTTACAACTACAACTTGCAACTAGCTGGTGAACACAGTGAAGCATTTAGCAGCTGAAGAGCTGGATATTTTCCTCAGGAGTGGGTCCAGAGCAAAACAGAGTGAAAGGCAGAGTGAATATTTGACATTCATGAACTCAAAATGAATACTATTGCTCTGTGTGTGCTGGATGTATAATTAGGCTAAAACATCAGCCACACCAACAGGTGATAACATGACAGTATTGTGTTTACAGCTTGTTCCACTGCCCCCAAGTGGTCAAAAAAAATTCTGTTAGAATGATTAAATACAATCATATCAAACAGGCGACAATGCAACCAAATGTATTAAATAACTGGTGATATATGTACATACGTTAGTGGTACAATATTTATTTTGATACCTTGGCATAATTACTTTAAACAAATGAGACTGTTGCTGAGAAAGGCTGGCAGCCTCTATCAGCCTCTACGCTGCCTTTTATAACATATACAATCATAAGATGTAATACTGTAAGGCTTTATGGAATTAGGGGCTTCATGGTACAAAAAAGAATATTAACTTAACACTATTCATTTGACAATTACAACATTTTTATACTTCCAATACTGTGCAACATGTAGTTTGACGTTACATAGCTCAAAGTGTATGGACACACTGGCCACATATTTCTGTGTACATTTCCTCTCATACTGTTCTTTATGGTTTGGGGGAGGCTGCTTAGCTCTAATGAATGGGGATGTTCATGCTACATACAATATACAATGATATCTTAGACAAGAGTGTGTGTCCAGCTTTGTGGAAACAGTCTATGCTTGGCCCATTCCCTTGGCCCCTCAAAGAACATGGTTTTCCAAGTTAGGTATGGAAGAACTTCACACGCAGAGAGCATTGACCCCATCCAGCACCTGTGGGATGACCTGGAATGCCGACCATGAGCCGGGCCTTGTTGCCCCACATTATTGTCCTACGTCACGAATGCTCTTTTGACTGACAGTGCACTGTTACAGCAGCATGTTAACAGCTATGGCAGGGGAAGTGAGATGTTTTTGGCCACGTATCTATATATCTATCGATCAGTATAGTCACCTATCTAAGTCTAAATTTAGACAATGTGCATTCAAATGTATCCTGTACACTGTAAATGTAATACCTCTATAGCAGTGTTTAGAGGCTGCTGAGAGGGAGTTACAGAGGCAGAGGAATTCGTGATGATTGTAAAAGTTATTGGACCTGTTAGGCAAGGGTGTAACCAAGCCTGTCATGAGTTGTTTTGCAAGGAACAATTATACCATTGTACTTCCACTCTCCAGGCATTTAGCAATGCAGACACTCCAAGACATTATCAGGAGGTTCACTGCAAACTTGATACCAATCATGTGATAATGGCATCAGAGCGGGGAAGTGGAAAGAAAGTAGGTTTGGCGGCCAGTTGCAATCGCTTTGTTGAATGGACGACGTCATTACAGGGCAGGGATTTGAGATTAGTGCTTGGATTAGTTCACCTTAATGTCTGATAAAGGACTGTTTAGTCACACTGGTGGAAAACAACAAGGAGCTAACACACACTTTATGGTATTAGCCATTAAAAGTAGCAGCTGGTGAACTGAGCAAAGCTGACAAACGTTTCCAAGCCTGATGAATGAGAGTTGAGCTACGCTCTGTTTTCAGCTTTTGTTAAAATTTTCAATAAATGTCAGATGGGAAGTTGAACTGTCCTGTGTGTGTTCCTATAATGTCCTCACTGTAGAGTATTTCAACAGAGACTAACTGAATCGACAGCCAAACAGCGCTGCTGGGATGCAGTCCAAAATCTTTAACGTCCAATCCGTGTAGAGTGATGGCACAGTTTTACTAAAATCAAACCCATGCATGAAAGAACTTACCACCCACAGATGAGTGGCCCTGGAGGCTTATCCGTTCAGACAGTGGCAGAGTCACCACAACCCTGAAATTAGTACTGTGTCCCTACTCTGCTGTCTGCTGAATGGCCTCACCTGCGTTCTGTTCCACATGACCGAGGCCCTGGAGTGTCCCAGCTTGTTTCTGCACGGTCCCTTATCATAATGCCTCAGGAAAATGTCACCCTGCGATTACAAAAGTGACACGTCAAGACACGAAAACCACAATACAGCAATCACCAATGACATTCAAACTCAAGATAGTGAAGCAGAGGCTGAGATGGTGTGTACCGCTTGGCTATAAAAGTGTAGGTGGAATCTAAACAGGTGGCTTGGCAGCGGTAAATTTTTCAGCTTGGGATCAAAACCATGCATCACATCTGTGAGCTGGGTAGCAGGGGAGACTCACATCCAGATTCTGCAGGCAGTACCAGCAGAAGGTGTGTTTGCAGCTCTTACACAGCATCTGTGCACAGCCCTGGTTCCTCTCGATGTAGATACCACACATAGGACACTGCTTGATGGGCATGTCAGAGTCGCTGTCGGCGCGGGCTCTGCGTGCCGGGAGAAGGACACAGCACAGATATCAGGCATGCCGTTAACGGGGCCATGTTGTATGAAGCCATGCGAGCCTCAAGAGTCTCCAGGCAGAGTGTAAAAATCTTTATTTAGCAGCAGAGTTAAGGGTCAGTGCTGACTTTGAACTGGGTTAACTATAATGGGATTCAGAGTTATGAAAGAAGGAGTATAACAAAGGGCCATGGTTACCACTAAAAACCCCAAAGTCATGTTTGAGGGCTTCAACAGCCTGAGTGGTTTACATTCTACAATTTAAACAAAATGTACAAGGCTGATTATGACATTTTTTAGATTCAGCATCTCATCATGACATGAAAACATCTTATATAGTTGTTATGGCTAACTAGTTAGCAAACAATTGCCTATTCACACATCCTGCAGACACACAGCATTACTAGCAGTCATTTGGAATCACATGTCTGACCACCTGACGAATGTAAATCCTATATTCACCCTCCTGTTAGCTCTGATTTGGTCTGCACCACCTGAGGGAAACATCTCACTCTTTGTCTGGCGTCACTGCTAGCTGCTAACTTTATTTGCCATTTGGTGCCGAACAGAAAAGATGTGGGCCTTAAACCCAAATAATATAAAGAAAAAGAGTGATTTTTCTCTGTGGGTTCGGCTTTACAAGTAATTCCTTTCACATTATACATACTCATTTCTCCCATTGCTAATACAAAAATATTGATTAAAGCAGCTTTAAGTATTGCCCACTTCAGTGATTCGCTGGTTCCCTGTTGGAAAAACAATGAAGTCAGTCAGTCAGTGCTTTTCAGGTGGGGTTAAGAATGCCAGATAGGTCACTCGCTGCTGATGCACTAAGAAAAATCACAAACCCTCCCAAACAAACGACATGAGTGTCAAACTGAATAATCAAATGAAAACTAAATGGCATTTCGGTAAGATTTTCGGGCGAGTGCAGAGATGACTTTGACACAAGACTACATTAGAGGAGATTAGATTCTTATGTGGGCCGATAAAATGAATTCAATTCCATCAAAACCCACAGGTTTTCCATGATACTGCCTACAGCCCTGGTACAACAAGACTGTTTGATGACTAATCCTGCTGGCTGAGGCGAATGAATACCATGCTCTCAAGTTCAAACTTTAAGTTGATGCTCCTGCTCCATCCTCCAGAGCACACTGCAGAGACCGCCGCTTCACTGCAGTGCACAGGCTCCTTCTGTACAGTGAACTGACTGGCTCGGTGCCCACCTCCCTCCTCCCTTTGGCACAGAGACAATGGAATTCCAATATAAGTCAGTGACTCCCCAATGACATCAGTCAGTCTGGCAGAGCCCCAGCTCGGAGCAGCACAGTAACGTGGCTGTACAAAAAGGGACGGCACAGAGGGCACTGCTGAGGGATATCAAGCTATTAACCCTGAAATGCTGTTTATATTCAAGTCAGGGCCTCTACTAGGAGATGAGGAACTACACATCACTTGTACAATCCACTTAATGTAAATATCCTGCCACAATAACTGTCAGCTTTAAATATGAAATGGAAGGATGGGATTTTAAATTAAAACAATGGAACAGTTAAAGGTGATACACACAATATCTTAAAAACCTAATAAACATCTCCTCACCTTTATAGGTTAAACTGAAGAATGACTAAACCGCACTAATGCAATTATGACTCAGTTACCAGCTTGTTTACAGCAGTCACAAGTGTTTCTTTGTAGGCTCCTCGGTGTCCTGAACTAACACACTCATCCTGTTTTCAGCACAGTATCATTTTCAAAGTGCAGCTCAGACTCTGTGGCTGCAGGCAGTGGGTGGCTGACTGACCTGCTGTCACGAGAGGGTGACGGTGACATCATGGGCTGGCGCTCAGGGCAGGTATGGCCGTCCTGCCAGGGCCCTCTGCATCCGGAGCAGAAGACGGCGCGGCAGGTCGGGCACGGCACAGCGGCGGGCCGGCCTTCGGTGCTCGGCTGCAGGCTGCACACCGCCTGGCATTCCAGCACCGGACACCAGGCTTTACTGGGGTCCAACTTCACTCCTGCAGAAAGCATGTTTTGTTATATTCTAAACCCAAGTAATACTAGCAATACTATCTGTGTCAGCAGCATCTGTACAATCAGTAATACTACTGATCTGACCTGGAGGAAGCTTAAGAAAAGTTGCTTTGCATGTTGGAACACAAAGCAGTTTGACAAGTACTTCAGTCCTCAATCAACAGAAAACTGTGCTAATAAATCATGTAATTTCTCAAACTAAAAAGCAAAACATTCACTGGTTCCAGCTTCTGATATGTGAGGATTTGGTGCTTTTTCTGTTATATCACTGAATATGTTTGGGTTTTGAACTGTGGACGAGAAAAACAAGTCAGCAGATGAGAATGAAAGCGTGCAGCCCTAAAGAGAATCCATTAATGCTGGTTTCTCTTAGCATTAACTCTTAACTGGTTAGTTATGGAATGAGGGTAAAGTAAAAGCACAGCATATATACACAGTATATATGTAATTACTCACCCCAACAACATTTGTAAAATAAGGTCATGTACAAAATAAATCTCCCCTTACAATACTAACTGTGCACTCTAACTGGGCATCAGATTCAGTGCTGATAGCACCAAACTTTGACAGCAAAACAAAACTGAACAGACAAAGAAGCTCAAACTACTGACAAAAGACACTCCAGAGGCTCTGTGAGGCTGTTTACCATTTCCACCATCTTAGTCTAAAGCATTAACATGTTGACATTAGCACTGTCGCTACAGAGTCTGGAGCCAGTTCTGCTCCTGGCCCTCTTGCTACAAGCTTTGCTACATTAATGCATGCGTAGGTCCTGTTTGTGCTTGTCTGTATCTGGACCTGTGGGTTTTACACACAAGGTTTTACCTGATTACCTCTGTTACTATCCTGAGGGGGATGTGAACGTACCAAATTTCATGGCAATCCCTTCAATATTCAAAAACGGTATCTCCATCCAGACCAAAGTGCTGGACTGACAGTGCCATCTCTGGTCAGCATGGCTGAAAACATGCAACAAAGGTGGGGTACTCATGTCTGATCGGCTATCCATAAAGGCAACAACCTTCAAAGGAGTTAATGAGCACAGAAGGACAAGAATTCAACTGAAAATGTTTACAAGAAATACATCTGTTTCACAATCAAAACAAAACTGAAGCGTTCGTAATATGACTCAGCTCACCGGCTCATACTTTCATTGTGAATCATAAGAGAAGGGAAACCTTGTTGCAAAACATTCTGTACTGTGCACTCCTTTATGCCTCTAATATTATGAGTCTTATGATTTATGGCCAGAGTAAACAATAACTATGATTGGCTTCACACTGCATCCTTACTGCACAGCTGGAAAAGACCAATACAGCAACAAGGCAAACTAACCTCTGTTTGCCATGTGTAAATTTAACATAACAGGAACATGGACCTCCTGCAGCATTTGTTATTGAGTTCCTGCTGGTGATGTTTGGTTTATTAAAGGCACAGTTTCAGTAACCTCCAGGGTAAGACTGGACCAGAAGAAAGGGCACCAGGCCACACAATATCCCAGGCATGTGAAGCTCAGCTCTGTGCTCTGCTGCTTATCGTAATGCCACCAGCTGAGGTGCGACCTGAAATAGCCCACTGCCTGTCAACAGTCACGAGCGTGCTCAGTGCTCTACCTACCTCTCTCAAACTTCAGACGTCGATGCAGCTCTGCCCGATCCTCTGAGGCCAAGCTAGCTATCTGCAATCACACACACAGAGAGGGGCTTCAGTCGCGCATTTGGACACAACACAGGAAGTATGAAAAATCTGGCATCTCTTTCAAACCCTGATGGATAAATGCAAAAATACACGGTGGTCAAGAATAACATTTTGTGTGGTTGCTGAGAAGCTGATACATCAAAGGTCATCCAGGACCAACTGGTCACCTAGCAACTGCTATTTCTAAGAAACCTCAGTAGTTAGTAAACAACCACAGAGAGAAAAAGGGATGTTGATTGCGACATTTTCTAAATGAAAAAAAAAAAAAAGGCTGCAGCTAGTTAGTTAAAATGCAGTTTTTATGTCCTAGTAAAGGCTGCAAGATGACATTAGCATACGACCAATGAGAAAGGTCAGAAAATGCTGAAGACATTTGCTTAAATTGATGTGAGCTTACAGTTGCAAATAGTTGAAGAGCAGCAAGCTTGAGAAAATTCTTTATTTCTCAAATCTTTCAAGGCTAAAGAGAGACTGAAATTAGTATTAAAACAACTTATTGTTCATGTTGTTTCCACCCAGTAATATATTTTGTGCGCAACATCTGCTTCATTTCACTGCTGGATAATAGAGGATAGAAACTCTACAATCGAATCAATTTGAATTCAAATGGAAGGCCAATGCGCGGTGGTTAAAGAGGCTTTTCTGACAATAAGTGCCTTATTGCAGTCATGTTAAGACCAGAAAAAACACTGCAAATGAGGGACTGAGGAGCAGAATATCCATTTGTTTGTGAATTAGCAGTTTAAGCTTGGCCTCTGACTTGTTTACTGTGTGGTATTGATGATGTGTTACAGCTCATGGAGTTTCACTTTCTGTCTGACTGCTCACGATGCCTCATTTCACTCTTCACGCTCAAAAGCAGGAATTTCCTCAGAAATGTCATTAGGGCCGGATACGCTTCATACTGGCTAATCCAGCTCACACAATCCGAAAACCACAAGGGTGAAAGATTTCTTTAGAAGTTTGCCTGCAGTGTTGGGACAATAAACAAAACGGTGTAGCCAGTCACCTCGGCAACACCCACAGTGTAAAGAGGCTACAACAGGTCTTTAGTTTCGTACATGTGTGTGCACCAACATTATTTTTGTATTCCATGGCCTCTGAAGACGCTTTGCTTTTCTTGGTTTCACTCATGACCTACATATCATTGGTTTGAAACGGGGCATACCTCAGAGTCCGATAGCACTCCAGTCTTTTGGCAGGCCATATCTGGGCAGGTGATGGGTGCACCCCCACCCTCCATGATGGCCAGCTGAACATACTGCTGCAGACACTGCAGAGAGGAACAACACAGCAGCATTAGCAGGGAGAAATGTACTATAATGCATCTCAAATGTCAAGTCCAATATACAGCATCATAATACATATTATCTTTACTTTCCACCCAGCGTGAAAAATAATGTGAACACACAACGCATCAACAAATGACTGAAGCACGAAGCAGAAGAAAAGCTTTTGTGTAAACAGGGCAAACTAAATGCTACATAAACATGAGGTCTTATCAGCATTCACACGTCAAAAGTCATATGCTGCCTCAGCCATGAAGCGTGGACCGGTAGGAGGAACTATGTAAACATTGCGCAATGGCAGACAGTTTTGAGGAACAGAAAATAAAAACATTTACAAGTCACTTTTCTGAGGAAGATGAAAAACCGATTATCAGAGAAGTCTGGCACACGTTTACAGGCTCACTCTTACATGCAAACTTATCATGAACTTCCTCATGCGGCATGATGCACTGTTCATCCACAAACTGAGCTGGAAAAAAACAACACAAGCCATAGTCTGTGCTCTGGAAGCAGAGTGAGTGAGATACATCACGTTTATAAAATGAAGTCCAACTGATAAGCAGGGTTTAATGTATCCATGTCCCTCCCTCTTCCCCCGTGACACCGTGTACGTGTGTGTGTTTTATCTGTGTGACCTTGTGCGTGCAACACTTACAACTTGGCGAGCATGGACAGAGATATAACACCTGCCACGATCTAGCAGCCTGTGTGTGTCAGGGAATAACACCAACATCTCAGTTTCGATATGCCAGGCAGGCCTGGTAGACCCCTGTACTTCTGTTATAAATAATACTGCTCTGTATTCTAGTATAGGCACTTCTTCTCTCATAAAAGGACTGAAAAAGCTCACAAGAAATGTTTCTGAGTTCAGCAGCTTTAATAAATCAGTCAATTTCTAAGGACAAGACAAGGAAAGTAAATGTGAGGGAAAGCAAACCCTGTGTTGAAACCACTCCATTTCACTAAAGCTGCAATAGGCACGATTTGCTCATAAAGAGATCAATTTTAAGATCGTAACACAGGAAGCAGTGCTGCAATAAAGAGGAGCATCCTATTCCAAGTCATTTAAACCTTGGAAATTTGCCTAAATTGCCCAAAGAAAAGTTTGCTGTTGATCACTTTTGTGAAATCTTCACCGCCTACAGAAGGACAGTAAAAGCATGAGTAATACGAGTAGGATAAGCATACTTGCATTTTCAAGACAATCTAAATATAGCCTGGCAGCCGCGTTTTTCCACTAGCAGCACTGGTGATAACTGCTGAAGATTTTGGACGCCCCAGCACAAAATGTAGGAGCACCACGTAAATCGACATGTAATGCGACACATAATAACACATTGATAATAATAAATAGACAGTCCACAGAAAGAATATTACTATTTTAAAGGAAAAAGTCACAGAGTGAAGTGGTGCTGTAAGAGAAAGTCATTTTCCATGTCTTGCTGCAGCACCCCCTAAATCCAGATATTATGAAAACCATCGATTGATAAAAAAAAGTTTAAACTTGGTGTTAAAACTATAGCGTCTTCCTTTCTTACTGGGACAGAGGCTGTGGTAGAACAACAGTATCTCTGTTGGGAAAAGAGGATTTGTTTAGTTTTTTTTTTCCATTAGTATCACTCTGTATGTATTAGTCCACTGTTAGATTCCTTGTTATGTGTCTATCCACACAAAAACATCGAGGTGTTTCAGAGGAAGTTTCTCAAGTGCTCCACTGAAGTAACAGAGCTCAGGCTCTGACAGCCGCCTGGAGAGAGTTCATATTGTAGCTGCTATCACTGCTGTGTACAGTGACAATTTGTCATTTGGTTATAGCTCTTCATTGGAAAATAGATCTGGCATCCTAGGCTTTCTGTAAAATACAATGATGGCGAAAGCTCACGTGGACGGGTGCGAGGGAGCGTGCCTGTATGGACGGAAGTACAGACAGACACAAAACCTTTCTAACACCAGAATTACTTTACTCTAAATGCTTGCAGTCCGGAGCCCTGAAAAGGTTTGATTTCCACAGCAGCTAACGTGTCCTGTTGCAAACCTGACCTGCTCTAAAAACACCTGGATATGAGCATTTTCGACTGTGACTGTGTGGCGTAATGTGTCTCACCGCCATGCAGAAGACACAGTTGCAGCTCTGCAGCTCCCTGGTGGCTGCAGATGGTTGCTCGCTGAGGCACAACTTGCAGAACACCTCAGGCCCCGGTTCAGGGTTAGCGCCGGCCTCGGGGATCCCCGGTGCCGAATCCCCGGCTTCCTGGCTCATGGTGGGACTCCTGCTGGCCATGTCGGGGCGAGGCATGCAGGGAGGGAAGGAGGGAGGAATCAGGCTGCCTCTAGCCCTTCTGCTGGGGACCGAGAGGAGCTACAGCCACCATGTTCCTGAAAGCAGAAACAGAATTCATCTGGCTGTAGGTGCCACAGTTTTCTTCCTCTTTGTTACAGTTGACACAATCACTGCCAGGCTTTCACTGCACCCTGTGTCTGGAAACCCGTCGTCTGTTCTGGTAACTGGTATACCAGCTGTGATGACTTCACCTCTCCCTGAAGCAACACACTGTCATTGCCTTGTTACCTGGGAGACGAATTAGTCATTGTGGAAAACTGCCTTGTTAAAAGCATGGTGCAGGAAGTCAGTTATAATAATGTGCAATTATATAAGTATGATCGATTTCTCATCATGTCTGTTATTTCTCCATAAGTGAAGAAATAACAGACATTGACCAGCTTCTCGTTCTTCATGACAGGAAGAACTGAGTGTGCAAGCTATTTTGTTTAGCATGTAACATCAACATTGAGCAAAATTACCTCATACATGCTATAACCTGTGCAATATTACATTCCTTTTTCATTCAATACTACACTATGCATATATATATGCATATATATCTTTATTTCCACTGTGACATGTGTGTGTGTATATATATATATATATATATATATATATATATATATATATATATATATACACACACATATACATTGCCTTACCTATTTGCTATTTTTATTGATGCTGCCTGTAACACCAAATTTCCCCAGCTGGGGTTTCATAAAGTTGATCTTATCTTATCTTATCCTAATTACAGGAGATAGAAAAATGTCCTTTTTTTAGCTCAGTGTTCTGATTTTCAGCTGATGAGAAAATTTCTTCAAATTTCTACAAAGGCAAAGATGTAAACAAAAAAAAGGGTCAAATGAATGTTTTCAGTGTGAAATCTCACAAGAGACTACAGCCTTGCTAGCAGCACTGTGAGGCTGAAGGCCTCGGCCTACTTGCACAGTAGCAAAGCAGTGCTTTGAGCTGAATGCTAACACCAGCATGCTAACATGCCGATGATGATAATGCTAAAGTGCTGATGTTACGCAGATAAAATGCTTAGAGTGTTCACCATCTTAGTCGAGAGTGTTAGTATGCCATCATTTGCCAAGTACCACTGAACACAAAGCTGTGGATGATGGGAATGTCAGTAATTCTGCAGGCATTTGGTCATAAACCAAATAATTGGACAATTTATCATTTTTGATCAAGCGATAGTTCCACTGTCTGATGTTAGGCAGTTATAAAGTTCGACATATTCATCACCTTAGCAAGCTGAAATTTGCCAGGTAGAACTAAAGACAGCTGAGGTTATATGACAAGTCAGAGGATCACTGGAGTCATTACAGTTCATCCTGAGGGGTGCAGGCATTTGTGTATCAAATTTCACAGCAATCCGTTCAGTTGTGAAATTTCACTTTAGATGCAAACTAGAGGAAAAGTCAGGGAATGACCAGACTCATCAGGATTCACACTCTAGGGACCATGAATTTCTGCACACACTTTTGTGCCCATCATGCCGTATTTGTTGAGATATTTCAGTCTGGACGAAAGTGGTGGACCGACCAGCATGGTTAAAAAACACGAAAAAGCAAAAAACTGTTTAACACAGCGTCGAACATAAATGTAATCTGTGACTTCCACCTTTGGTAATCAGACATCAAGCACTCGGTCCATATTTTGGGACAGCAGGACAGAGGTGGGTGGATAATTAAGGTTTAATCTGGTGTTAAAGGAAAGCAAAGTCGCCAAACCCAAAAATCATCCCTTTGGTTCTGTCCAATCCCAAAAAGCATGAGAAATAATAACCCCATAATCTGGGATTTGCGATTAATCCTGTAGATAACAGTGGTTGGACACAGAACAGGGTCACACAGGAAACGGTAGCGTTAAAAACACACTCTGCAGCCTGAGCAGCTGTTGAAATCACACATTATCCCACGCACAATGTTCTCAACTTCAGCAGGCTGTTAAAGTTGGCAGGAAACTTTGGAGCGGCTCAGTCAATACGGCCACCACCACCGCCGGTGTCCTAAATTTTTCACTGAGCGCTCTTTCATTGTGCACTATCGATCTGCGGCGGCGTACATGCAGATCACTGATTGTTGGGCTCGTGTAGCTGCGTACGTTAGGCATTTCTGCACTGTCACAGTGTTTCCTCCTGCGCTGCTTTCAGATCAGCGAGCTGAGCCAGCTGCAGTCATCATCCCACAATGCTGTCAGCCTGTCCTGCCCGAGCACAAGCAGCCCCGTGGTTTAACACGGGAAAATAACAGGTTTCCACTCAGCTAGCTTTGCTGCATGGAAACTCCAATATGTATTTAATAACAGTGTAAAGCCTTTCATTCCTGCACAGATTCAAAGTTCAGAGGAACTTGAGATTACTTGGGTAACCAGCTGTCAATAGATAAGAAGTGTTTTTAATCTTATAACAACAGATACAGTAAATCAGTGCTATTCCACCTTTGATGACAGATATGAGGCGCTTTAATTGGCTATGAACTGTGTAATTCAATACGTCAGGGCTGTCTGATTCTAATGAAATAACAGCGAGCAGATTTAAGTTTGCATGAATGAGTCTGAGGACTAGATCATTGTCTGAATGATGTTTCAGGAGCATTTCCATCCAGAATTTTTGCAGACAGGACTAAATTTAAATATATCCAACATCAATACAGAATGCTGACAACCCAGCTTCAATCGAAGATCACAGTCAGTATCAGCCTTCAAAAACCCTGCCCCCGAACGAGCAACTAGAGCTGAGAAGTCTACATTCAAACTTGAATTTCCACCGCAGGGGGCTATTCATTAATCAAAACACTCCTGTGTGCAAACAGTTCCCTTTAGGTACGGAGCCATTCTGTGATTAGCAGTCCTCACGGATCAAGGTCTAGATGGCATTCCAGTCACGAGGGGGATCAAAGCATCATTGTTACCCAGAGAGGCAGGAACGGAAAACCAGATCTGCCCGGTGAAAAGCTGCTGCTGCTGCGTTTACACAGACTGCCACTGTGCTGGGAAGGAGGCAGCTGGGACTGTGCTCGGGCAGCGCGTGGCAGAATTTAAACGGCATCGTTTCTACAGCTGCATTCACCCCCTGTCCTGTTTCTCTGGATTTCTGGCCCAGTGGCCTGCGTGTCTTTGGGGGAGAGCCTAAAACAAGAGCACAGGAAGTTGATACACAGCAGCATGAAGACAGTGCAAATGCAAACCTTCATCTGGTGTACATCAGTTTAACCAGACACAAGAGTGGTGGATGCTGAATCAGATAGCTGTGATTTAAGGCTTATTCCTAGAGTACCATTCTTTAAAAGTACTGTCAGTTTGCTGTGATACATCCATATTTTTACTACAAGCCCCCTGAGGTCAGTGTGATATATATCTATATATGTATATATACATATATAGATATTTGCTACAGTGCATGCAAGCAGAACACACGTGAAGTGTGACACATCTGCATCCCCCTCAAGGTTGCATTCACGGATAGGTCAGAATTGAATTTCTGACGCATTCACGGTGTGATATGTCACAAGGTGTGAACGTTTTTGGTAACGGATGGTCCGTGTGATGCAGACATAACGCCAGATGAGCAGAGGAGAGTGGAGCACTTACCTTTCCAGTGGACCACTGAGTGAAGGAACAGCCTGAGTCCAGATCCACAGCCGCAGTGCTCTTAATGTGACACATGTGTTGAAACAGTCTACTGTTACAATCACCTCTGCTGTCAACGCCTAATCCCTCCGCCGCCCCGACGCCGCCTTTCTCACACACGTACCGGGCCGGAGGAAAAACTCAGAACATGTTCAGACGTCCTGCTCGCTCGTGCACGGCCTGCCTGTGTGTGTGTGTGTGTTAGTATTTGTCTGCTCTACTCCTGCGTTTTGTTTCCATCCAGGAAGCTGTGCCTGCTCTCCGCTGATCTGCACTCTTGACTGCTCCTGCCGGTTGTGTCACTATAGTCATGCCGCTTTCAAGTGCAGTCGGAAAAATGGGTTTCACGCCACGAGCTGCTTAGCAAAGAGTGCAGAACACACAACTTAGAAACTGACAAGAATAAAATGCGAAAAATACAGCTTCTTACATCAACTAATAGTTAGATCATGAAAATATCAACTGACTAGTGATGAAGGAAAAAAACGTTTCCTTCTTTTACTAACTGACTGGATGTTGCAGACCAAGTATAAAGATTACATTTTGCAAGATAAAAACATTGCTAAAACATTGTCTCGTTGGCGCCCTCTATGTTCAGCTCTGGTACTCATAACTTATTCCTCCTGAGTTGCTTAGTCAGCAGCATGATTCCTCTATAGAGTTTGATATGATCAGTGTTCATGCTGTCATGTCAAGCTGATGCTTTTCGTGGCTGATTTTGTGGGGTATTAGGGGAAACAACCCTGATCTAGTGGCAGCTGTAGACTTGATGGGATGGCAACTTGTGCCGTTGGCCATCTATCTGTAAATTCAAGCTTAGGCTAACATAAGTGTTCATGAAGAAAAGGTTTATTTATCACTAAACAGAACAGGATGCACCAGACAAGATGATTGTGAAACTGACTATCACCCAGTGCAGTATTATTAAAACCTTAATGCAGGTCTTTGATAGGCTTTAGTAGGCCAATTATATTCCAGATTTAGACTCAATATAACAATAATAAACAACAATAATTCACAGACTGATATTCCTGGTCGTGCCAAGACATTATCCTTCATAATGGGAAATTCAATTAACACAGTGAGGAATTGTACAGTATAAATAAAGTTGTATGTTTGTTGGAGCTATTCATTGTTTTGTAATATTTAATTATTAAATATCTATTATTTATTTTGTTGCTGCTTTGTATGAAGAATATAGTTTAATTAGTTTGATTACAACATTAGTATCAGTATTTTCGTTAATTTGTGTACTTGTTAATGCTTTTGTTTTGAAGGTACTGGGCAACTTGGGCAGGTCAGGTGAATTTACATATATGGGTGGGCAAGCATATAGGATCGGTGGGCACCAGGAAGGGTTTATGGTTTTTTACCAGGACAAGAGAGGCTGTATCATTCTTTGCTTGCTTGCTGAACGGTAAAATAAACCGCACTAAATATTACACTTGCCTGGACAATGGACTCAATTTTCCCTGCGTAAGATTCGTTCCCTCTTTCTCTTTTTATCTCAGCTTGCATTTTCTTTTTACAGTCACAGACACTGTAAGTTGTTTTCATAGTATGCCTCACTGAAGGGGCACATTTTGGGAAAAGACTTCTTTTATACCAGCTGGAGTTCTTCCTCAAAAATGCACTTCTCCTACTTATTCATGGCCCATATATGGTGTCACCCGTATTCATCATCAGGCAAACCCCTTGCCTCTCTACGAGTTCAGGACTGTGATTTGCCTGGTGCCACGTCACAATTTACCTAACTCATCCATGTGTGAATGCCCCATTGGCTGATATGTATGTGTATGAATATGATTGGGTAGCTTTTTAATACTGTGGCTTCACAACAAAGTTGTTTTTGTACTACACGTTTTGACGCTTTAAGACTATTCCTCTTGTCATACAACTTGACTGATGATTCAAACTGTGCCAGAAACTTCTGTTTATAATTGGAACTGAAACAGCTGAGCATTGGTTTACTTTTTGACTTGCAAGACTTAATTACTTTGCCTTAAAAGATGATCGTTAAGTCCTGTTTTTTTTTTTGTTGTTTTTTTTAACCACACAGCAACATGTTCTTAATGTTGATATTAATGCGTTTAGTATGCGAAAGTATGGTCCCTTAAAAATTACCAGAGATAACTACTCATTCTGAAGCAGGCTTTGTGGATAGTTTGCCTGCAGTGCAAAATCAGCGTGCATCATTCCCTCGTCTTTGTTCACATGTTTCCGTGCAAAACATGACCGTGCAACCTTATTTCCAGGTGTACACAACAGGTACTATTAATCTAGTTTTACTTGTGTCCATTTGTTTTCATCATAACGCTGCGTGTTTTAACGCTCCCACACTTGGATATTAGAGTATACGAGGCGCTCTGAAGGCATCAGGACAGAGCTGGGGTGAGAGCGCAGCAGTGAGGGGCAGACGAACAGCTTGTTAGACAGTTTGTCCAAACTTTAACATTGAGAGGTAGTTGCAATCTTACAGCTGTCAGTTACTGGTGAAATGTGGCTGCTGACTGCAGTCACACGCAATCTTTGGAAAATAAGTGTAAGCACGCACATTTACTATCATGGAGCGGTCCGGTTTCCAGGTCATGCTGGGTGCTAAAACTTCCCGGTTCAAGACGAAAATAAGAAAACACACATTCAAAGTGTTTTCAAAGTATGTTCAACGCAACCATGCGGAAACTCCAAGTTCAGGTGCGCATGCGCCGCTCGGACGGGGAAATTCTGTGGGGTTGTGCTATATCAGTCTGTCTATATCAGTGTGTCTTTAGCAGTGTGTCTATATCAGTGTGTGTTCGTCGCTTCGAAGAAGATAATACCGCCGCTACGTTATGATGCACAACTCCGACCCTCTGCCTCTGAGCCCCTTCAATCACAGCAGTTGTACTAAAATGAAAGAAAGATCGGCGTTCAATCAGGTGGGTCATTTTTAAATGTTTACTTATTACTCTTATTATATGTAGTCTCTGCAAAGTGGTTCATTACTGCCGCTCTGCTAACACCAACACATATTTATTAACAGTTATTCATTTCCATTTTTTAAACAAAAAAATAATCAGAATGATGCATTTTAATTTAAGAGAGAGAGAGAAAGAGAGAGAGTGAGAGAGAGAGAGAGAGAGAGAGACATCCAGCTTCACCTGTCCGTCATAAGCGCAGGTTATCGGCCATTTTTCCTTGGCCGATAAAAAGTCTAAATACAACCTGGTTTTATAAGAGCCTAAAACGTTTGGTTTTGATGTATTTCCTTACATTGGCCTGGAAATTTCAGTGTACGTTTTTTTTTCTAATGACAGAAGAAAAAAAAAGTCCTCCGTCCGCAGCGAAAGTGCGCGTGACCTAGAAAAAAGGTGGTATTGCCACGTGAGCTGTTGGTTGAGGGAAGCCCACTCACACACCTCTCTCCGGAGAGGCACTCATAGCGTGTGGTGTCTAAGCTGAGAGGACCCCTGTCCGCTTCTCTCCTTCAGGCGATGGCGTTGAAAGCCTCCAGCATGCAGAGAATCATCCAGGTGGTGCACAGGGTGGCGCAGAAGAGCTGCAGACAAGCCTTCCAGCTGTTCTGCTGCCCCTTTGGCGCTATGTTGCAGGAGAAGGCACACTGGACATGCTGCCCAGGTAAAATCAATTTCTGTAGTATTCACTGGATGATTCCTCGTTATCGTACATGTTGCTGTCTTTCTACACCACCTGTATTTGTAGTTGTAGAGTCTGCCTGACATTATCTGACTTTATCTGCACTGGTATTGACAGATTTCCTTGTGTTCATCCTGAGTGAAAATCTAACTTCACCTCTCTCACTGTCTTTAAAGCTCAAAATCATCAGACGACAGAGGTTAAAACTTCACAAGGTAAGTTTTTCTTTCATCCTTTGTTGGTTTTGTTAATACATCTTAAGTGAAATCTTGCATTTGACTGCACATATAGCTCATATCTGTGATAAATAAACCTTTGAGTCACTGTAGTCTCGAAACATACAGGTGCCTTTTCCATCATTTTATGCAGCAGTTTGGTACAAACTCGTTTTCTGTCTTTTACCACAAGTAGAACTTGAACAAAACCAGTTTTATACATTTTTTTAGCACATCGGGCACTCTCTTTGCTGTGGCTTCTGCTATACCAAGGCTTTTCCATATATTTGGGGAACTATTAGGAACTCAGTGATGTGACGCATTTCTGTTGTTACATCACTCTGGAACAACGACTTCCCGTTCTCATACTCTCTTCCCTTTTCCCCTTTCTCTTCCTTGCCCACTCATAAACAGTGGCGCTCCATGGCCCGCCGTCGACCATCTTGATCGTGAACATCAGCAACTCCACGTTGATCGACTGCGTCATCGGAAACAACACCTTTCCGTCTGTGGTGGCAGAAAGTCAGCCTCTGATGCAGGAATCTGAGCTCCAAATGTACAGTGGGTATCAGCCGAACGTATTTCTCAGCATGTTTTTTTTAAGGAATTTTAAGCACTTTGAGCTGCAGCTAAAAATCTGTTATGTTGTCTTGATTGCATATTTTTTGTAGTAGTTGTAGTGGACTTATCACAGCACTGAAACAGCACTCGTGAGAAGTGAAAACACCTTGCTCTGTGTTCACGTGTTGCAGATCAGGCGAGGTGCAGCTGCAGCCACGGACAGCAGGGGGAAGCTCAGAGCTGTCCTCCTCCACTGGCAGAGCCACCGAGCCTCAGCATCCACAGTTCCCATCTCAACTGTGTCATCATCGGAGACAACAACTACATGCACGCTGAGCAGACCCACTCGTCTGAAATAGAAGAACTGCAAGCGTGATGCTTTGGCCACACAGAGCTGGTACTCCCAATACACACTCCAGCAACACTGTCATCTTTGACAGGATAGTTTCAACTCAGTGTTAGGGCAACCAGTCTCTGGACCACTTTTTTCACCTTTTGGATTTCTCTCAGTCTCTGTTCTGACTCAGAACTGTTTTGGGTTTGGCCACCATTGGCCACAAACTCAATATCTGTCTCTTCCACTCCTTTAACATTATTATTTTTTAGGGTTACGTCTAACAATTATTTAAATTATTATTTTCGTGGTGACTAATTTATTGTGTGGTCTGTAAAATGTCACAATAGTTGACAGTACTCAGGTAGCTTGTTTTGTCAATCAAATGTCCAAAACTCAAACATATCTGGTTTGACATCACAAATATGCACGTTTAAGAAGCTGAAACACCAATACACCAGAGAGTGTTTGTCATTTTTGCTTTAAGAATGACTAAAAATGATTAATCACTTACTGCTGATGAAATTCATGTGGATTGGCTAATCGGTGAATCGACTTATTGTTTCAGCTCTGTTACTTTTCCATTTTGACTTATGACACTGTTACAGCTGAAGGAGATTTTTTGCCCCGGTCTTGGATTTGACGTGCCTCCAAGCTGGTCTTAGCCATGACACGTGGGAGTAATGATTGATAAACATAACCACAGCTCATCACAGCTCTTGCAAGTGTTGTTGGAGTTCCGGTACGCACAAAGAAACGTCAGCTCCTCAAACCTTACCCTCAAACTAATTCTCTTCAGTAAAAGGGTTTCCTGTTTTGCAATGTCGGGGCTTCTGCTCCTCTGTCAGATATGAGGACATAAAGTTGGGAGCATTATTAATGCATTCATTTCCTCACGGATGTGAGTTTGGCGTGACTCATCTCTCTATGATCATCTGATAGTTCTGCAATTGATGTCCACTGGTCTGATATGCTGACTGATAGACTTTGTTAGGAAAGATAAGTTACTGTAGGATTCATTTTAGCAGCTCATGAATTGTATATTGTGATTGCATGAACAAACAGTATTGAAATACTATGTGACTGAAATCCTTATCATGTCATGATAAAGGCGTAGACTTACGTTTAAATGTATGGCCTATGGTCATTAACAGTAGACTACTTAGTAGTGTTCATTGCTGGAAGTCATTTTGATTTCTTGCAATTTAATGTTTGGTCTTGTTTAATCTTATTAAAAGACAGTTTGACCTCTTCCTTCAGGACAACCTGTAATATGGAATAAGAGGACTTTGAATTAAGGTGTAACTATTTTGTCTGCTAACATGTTTATGTATTATATGATGCTGACTTGATCTATGTCACCTTTACACAGTGAACTGCTTTTCTTAATCTTCTTAAAATATTGTATAAGTTAAGTTGAGTCTTTTATTTTTTTGCATACTGTGTGTTTGAAATGACAAAAACATGTTTTGACTATTTTAAATAAAGAACAAAGACACAGAGACCCGAATTACTGTTTATTTCAATGTCTCAAACAAGTGTTGGAGAATATTCATGTCTTCTTCTTCTTTCCCTCCTTCTTCTTCTTGCCTTTCTTGCCTTCCTCTGCTTTTTTAAAACTACCGAGACCTTGGCGGACCATGCAGCCTCTCCACCAGGCCTGCAGCTGGAGGGCCAAAGGTCACAGGCCAGGGTCAGAATTAGGCATCAGTACACTTAATTACCGGACTGATTGATCTGATCTGAGTTCTGATTGGATGTTGTTACCTTGGTAGCAGCTCTGGCGTAAGCCTCCTGTTGGCGCAGTTTCTCCTGCTCCTCCATGTCTTCCATCACAACCTCCTCCATCTCCCTGAACTGAACACAACTCAGCATCTCAATAATGCTCATATAATAGTGACCATGCATCCTGTTCAGCATTGGCAGCTGTTCACTGAGCCATGTTCAGCACTAGTAGCTGCTCACCTTCCTCCTCATTTCCATCAGTCGGTCCAAATTCACTGTCTTTTTGCAGCACACATTGTTGAGCTGCTGCTTCTTCTCCTGCAGCATCTGTTCTGTGCGCTGCTGCCACTGCTGCAGCAGCTGCTGCAACTCCTGAAACAACAACAGCAGCAAGATTAGCTGCTGAGGCTGCTGGTTGATGAATATAAAGAATGATAAAATGAGGAGAACAAAACCAAATGTTTTATTGACAGTAACAAAAACAAAAAGATTAGCTGTTGGTGCAACATTTCAAACTAAATCGATTTCTTAATTACATGTAAAGTCACTTTATTACACTATTGAGTGCTTCTTGTCCCATCCTACAATGTTCATTACAACAAAATCCCGCAATTTTGTCCTCAAGTACCCCCCAAGAAATCTGTGCAATCTGACTGAAAAATATCTGGCATACCCTAGGACACCACACCTGAACTTATGAGGCAACATTGTATTCACCCCCCATCAACCCTGACATATAAATACAAGAATCAAACTGTCAGCAGTGTGGGAGTACTGGGAGTAGTTGAAATACCTCAGTCGCAAAAATATTACTACTACAACAGCCACTACGACGAGTGAGATAATTATTTATGGTGTTAATCTGTTTTACATTGTTTGAAGCAAATCAACACCCTCTCCACCACTAAATAACATCCCATGTTCTGCCACTCTCCATTGCCTCTGCTGCATCTGCTGAAACCTCAAGTGGTCAAGCCAAAAAAAAAAGGTGTTCAGTTGCTCTTTAAACAACACCAGTAAACAATACCAGCAATGAAACCACAAGTGGCTTTAGCTCTGTGTCACCTAGATACTGTCTATCTGAACACTGGTTCAACTAAACTGTGGCTTGCTGGGATTTAAAACAGAGCAGTATGCTTATTTGAACCTGATTACTCTGGAAAAATGAGCAAAGGTTCTGATGGACCATTACTAACCTGGATGTATGATGAAGTATTGTTATAAGACCTCACTTTACTGACAGCTTTGCCACGTATCCTCCTTGCAGGTACTGGATATGCACTGGTGCATTCATTCAGAAATGATCATAAGGCCACTGCTATGAATTAACCTTTTCAGTTTGTTGGTTTAAATGTAATTACTAAAGAACATTAGCTGTATTCTTATAATAGTATTAATATAATGTATTAATAATGTTGCCTTTATAAAATAGCACACGGTCAAAGATTTGTAATTTTAGAAATTAGTAATGATCTGATCACTAGAAATATACCAGATACTGAATTCCATGATCATCAACCTCAGTTAAGTCAGGGCCCAAGCTGACTATAAAACTTCTATGAATTACACTTATGAATGCTCTATAGAACTTTACAAAGCCACTTTATGTGATCATATGGTTAAACATGTATCGTGTTTTACCAACATTATGTAAATTTCATTTCAACCAATTTTTTTTATTTATGTGAAATCCTTAATCCTATTTCTTAAATCTTATATCTTTATTCTTTTTTAAGAAAGAGTGACAGTGAAGGGCTTTTACTTTTGTTATTCACTTAAGAACAAAATTTCTGTTTTAGCAGTTTGATAAATACAGACCCTGGTGTGCCAACCCAAAGCTCTGGTACAGTGCCCTCTAGTGGCCTTGAGGGGATGTCAACAGAACATGGGAACTGAATTTGCACCGCAGCTGAACATAGTAATTAACTGTAATATCATTAAACAGTAAATGGTAATGTTGCTGTACCGACCTCATATCGATTCTGCAGGAATTTCACTGACTCCTCATGCACTCTCGTCTCCTCTTTCAGCTGTTTGCGCAGCAGCTGAAAAAAAAGTGAGATAACAGAAGACATGATCTGGACACCTTTTTAACTCTGGGGTCTCAGTGTGCATTTGTTTCTGCCTAAGTCTGAGAACAATGTAGGGACACTGGTTATGTGTATATTTCAGCTGAGAGACTTATGTGGGCTCCACGTCAGCTGCACTCTGATGGAGAACTTGAAAACATTAGTTTCTGTGGGCTTGCTGGAGTAGATGGAGTGTTGGACCCACCTCCAGCTGGTTGTCTAGCAGCTTTTCAGCCTGGCTGCTCTCTTTTTGTGCTTGCTGGAGCCGCATCTCAATGGTTTTCTCCACAATATTCTTGTTGGCAGTCTTTGATGACTGCTCAAGCTGAAACCTTTGGTCTTTGATGAGTCTGTTCATGTCCTGTTGGGGGAGAGTATTCAAATTTCAGAAGGTTTTCACCGAACATCAAACTTAGATGTTTTTATTCTCAGATCAGTTCACCCAGATGAACCTCAACATGATTCTCAACAGTCATTCATGCAGTCAGCATTTATTTGTGGATCTACTGTTGTCTTTCTTTCTTACCTGCAGTTTCTCACTTTTCTGTTGATACTCCTCTTGTTGTCTCTGTAGAGTTTGTATTCTCTGCTCCAGCTCTATCTTTGCCTCTCTGGGTGTAGAGACACACATTCCTGATAAAAGACAGAGTTCTTCCTTTCTTTCTCCTTTTTTCCCATCTTCCACCCTTTCTTTCTCCACCCATGCAACACTCAGAAATCACGTCGCATTGTGTGTACAAAATTACTCTTTGTAGTCTATATTCTCATTACAGTTAAAATTTGTATTATTAGTATGATTTCCAAATGATGAACCTTCTCATGTTCTCATCCTTCTTTTTCTGCTCCTCTTCCTCCACCACCTGCTGCAGAGAACTGAAACTCTGCTTCTGCTCCAGCTCCAAATTCAGCTTGAAAACCTGCTGTGAGATGTACTGACTTCAGAGAGAGACAGAGACAGACCTCATCAGAAAAAAAATGTTGATGCAACATTATGTTTTTCTGTCTGTTTACTCACCAGTCTCCTTTCATTTTGATCAGCCTGGCTTTCTCCTAAACACACACACACACACACACACACACACACACACACACACACACAGAGTTACAGTCACACACTATTATAGTCAATACATTTGTCCAGTAAGCTCATGACATGGAAAACAACGTGGTATAAAAAATAGTCACATTCAGGATTCAAGGTTTTTCTTTTCCTTCTATCACTCAGGGTTGTACAATGAAATGCAAACTGTCGTCCCTTTATGCTACATATAAAAGAAAAAAACTATTATGTATGGTGGAGTGCAGAGGACGATGGCCACCATCAGATCATAGCAGCAGACAGCTGTTCCTCTGCACTGTGAACATAAACTGCTGATAAACACAGTGAAATGAACCTGTGCTGCTGCAGGTCCTTGCTCCCTGCTGATCTTTACTGTCAGAGTATGTCCCAGTATGTCCAACTGGTCTGAACAGTCCTCCAGGACAGCTGCCAGTCTCAAACTCTGAATCCGGGATAAAGACATCCTGTGTGTAAGACATGACAGTTAGTATTATGTAAAATTTTTCTGACAACAGTTAGTTTCACACTGACATACACGGTTGATGATAAGCATTGTTGTTCAAGTTGGTGCTAGCATGGTGCTGTCCTAAAAGTTGGGAAATGTGATGGTTCTATTGCTCATTAATATGCGAAATAAACTAAAAGATGATAACTACAACTAATACTTTCCACCAGGCATGTACTTTCATCGAGAAGCGAGAAAACATCCAACTAAGCGAGATATACAGTTGTGTCTGGTGTGGCTCTCACAACCGCTCCATCAGTAGTTCACTGTAGCACGGTGCTAACGTTAGCTAAATTTCCGTTCCGTGGGAAAAGACAATAACAACGACACATGAAAACACTCACTTAATTCCGGTTTCTCCGTAACAGCCTCTCTCACTCTGGGTAGATAACAGTTTACTATTCAAGACAAAACTATATGATTTTTAAAAGCACGGCTAGCTACTATTAGCCTATAGTTTGACAGTGTATATGTCACTATGGTAACACATTCGGGCACTGTTTTTTTTTTTCACGCAACTTTATTAAAAGCATCAACCCGAAGCCGAAAGTTCATTTCTATCTGATCTAATGTTGATGTATTTACAATAAATGTCTGATTCTCACCTCCATATTTTGGCTTTGTTGTCAGTCTAGAAATATGAAGACACTGTTTAGGACTTTGTTTCACATATTTGTGAAGATTGAAAAAATCATTTTGAAGTTGTCCGATGCTTCCTCCCCTGCTTTCCTCCGGCTGGGTTACAAAGCGGCAAACTGCAGCTGTCAGGAGTCATAAGATGAGCAGGAGTTATTGTGCACTAACTCGTACTACAGCAGTCAGCGACTCCTGATGTGTGACTGATAAAAAGGCTTTCAGCAGGATGCCGTGGTCAGCAAATAAACATACCAGCTACTTGAATGCTTTTTCAACCCAACGTGAGCTGAAAGAGTTCAGAATAATGATCAAAATCACTTGAGCTCTTTGGCTGTACTTTGGCACTACTGTAATGTAAAACTATAAAACACCTCAACATCATCACGTTTGAAATTCATCAGCAGGAAGGTAAAACTAGTCAGTATGTGGATGCAGCAAAAGCTTTATTTCACAAACCATGTGCCTGCACCTCAACCAGCTCATTTGTTGCATTTTAAATTCGAGCTAGACTGACAAATCCGACCAACTGATAGAGAGTATATGTGGTGGCTGTCGTTGCTGTTACACAGTTTGTCCACCAGAGGTCACTGACACGTTTATTTTTACACACTGAAACGTCCCACTCAGTCCACATGGTCACAATTCTCTAAAACATGAATTGATGAGATTGTCGAGGACATGTCTCAAAAATCTCTGTTACTCTTTTAACGAAGCAATAGGAGAAGCTGTTGAGTCCCAAAAAATCGTCACTCCTCCTCTAAATCACTTCTATGAATAATAAAGGAAAAACTTAACCAGGAGAAGTAGAATTTCTGTTGATAATTCAGTCACACAATCCATCAGCAGAAAATATGAATAAAATCAACATATCAGGATCCAACTATCATTAACGTAAGCATATGCATGTAATCTAACTATTAGCAGAATATATGTGTGTAATCAAACTTATCAAAGTACAGAAACATGACCCAAATATCCGTCAAGATCCTTGTCAAAAAGGTTAAGGCTATGTGTGTAGTTAAAAAACATTAAATATACAGACCAATCTATCATCATCTTACATCATTATCAAACTCTCAAATATCAACACTGTCACATAACTCCAGTATCCTTCTGGATGTTTTATTTGATTTTATTTTTGGCTGTTTGTGGAAGTGAACGTAAACATTAAGTGTTCCACCTTCATAGGGACCAAGCTTTTCCTGTACTGTAACATTCAGTGAATGCAACCTACATGTATCACAGGGGAACGATTTGGAATACAGGAAAGTCATCACTAACTTAGTCGACTGGTGTGGACTAAACCACCTGCACAAACCACGCCAGCAAGACCAAGGAGATGGTGATAGACTTCCGCAGGGAAGCACCACAGACTACACCGGTGAGCATCCAGGGATTTGACATTGAGATCATGGAGGACTACAAATACCTGGGTGTCCACCTCAACAATAAACTGGACTGGTCCACCAACACTGATGCCCTGTACAGGAAGGGCCAAAGTCGTCTCCATCTTCTGAGAAGACTGAGGTCCTTTGGAGTATGTAGGACATTACTGAGGACTTTCTATGACTCTGTGGTTGCATCTGCAGTCTTTTACGCGGTGGTATGCTGAAGCCGTGGAAGCTCTGAGAGGGACAGAAAGAGACTGAACAGACTGGTCAGGAGAGCTGGTTCTGTCCTGGACTGCCCTCTGGACACCACTGAGGACGTAGGTGAAAGGAGGATGTTAGCCAAGCTGACATCCATCATTGACAAACCCCTCCCACCTGCTGCCCCACTGTGTCATGCAAGATTACACAGTGGGGGCCCTCAGCAGCTCCTTCAGTAGCAGACTGCTGCATCCACTCTGTAAGAAGGAATGCTACCACAGGTCCTTCATTCCAATAATCCTTGCAATAATCTCCAAATTTCCCCAGTTGAGGATTAATAAAGTCTATCTTATCTTATCTTATCTTATCTTATCTTATCTTATCTTATCATACTTCCTGTTTGAAAATGTTATCATTTTATGTCGCTTTAATTCACAATAAGTAAAACTGATGCAAATGAAGTGCAATGCAACAATGACTTTATTATTTGAAGGAGTAATAAGAAAAACGAGAAAAAGAAGAAAAACAAAGAAATAAACCAGCTGAGTCTCAGTCTGTGTCTGAAGACAGAAAATAGCAGCAGAAAGTTTTTCTGAACCGCCAAACAAGCCTCGGTTTCCACCCTCACTCTTCACAGCGGCCTCATCCTGGCTGGGGGTCCCATCGTCCTGCTCTGTGCTGACGAGAGGAGATAGACGAGCTGCCGGAGCTGAGACCACCACGGAGTCTGGTTCTCTGGTGGGCTCTTCACAATTATTCCGACCACTCAGGACTGAAGCAGGACGGGTCAGAGGAGGTGGAGGAGATGAAGTCACAGCAGAGTCTGGTTGTGGACTGGGTGCAGGCTGCTGTGCTTGTTCAACCTGGCTGACTGTTAAACCCTCCAGGACAGCAGTAATGGCAGAAGGTTCAGCTGTAGGGGTCTGAAGGGGTGGTCGAGCTAGAACCACAGCAGAGTTAGCCCGTGGGCTGTGTGCTGGCTGTTCATCAGAAGCAGCCACAGGAGAGACTGGTTCTGGACCAGGATCTGGCTGGTCCTCTGTTTCCTCCACAGGCCAATGCTGCTAGGAGCATCAACATCTTTGTTGTTAGTCTGGCGCTGAAACAGAGCGCAGATCTCTCCTGCTGCAACAGGAGATGGTGCTGTTGAGCACCTGTGCGGCAAAGCACTTGAGTCTCTTCACCAGGACGTCTCGGGTATAACCCTGTCTGAGTGTTTCCTGGATAGACAGGACCATGTTGTCTCTGATGGAGTGGGAGAAGGTGACCTGACGAAGCGTGGACAAGAGCGCAATGGAGACCCGGTCCTCTACTGCTTTGGTAACTCCAGCAGCCATTTTACTGAGCTGCTGGGAGGGCATGTTGAAGGAGGTGTTTGGAGGAAGTAACCAAAAGCCCTGCAGGACTTTTGGAACCACCTCCATCACCACCTCCCTTGGGTTGAGCAGTTTGGAGCTGCGAGCCTCCTGCAGCTGCTCTGTCAGGGTCCTGGCGTACTTCTGAGCCTGGCTGATGAACATCACAGCAACATCACAGCCAATAAATGTTTGTCTAATATGACTCACTGAAACTGAGGAGGGGCGTCCTCTGGGGAGCTGAGCAGCCTTCTGGTTTCAAATTCAACGTCCCTCATCTTCATGCTGGTGTTCACCTCCAACACCTGAAACAAGGAGTGAGATAAGATGAGCAGATTTCAAGTATTTACAGAAGAAATAAGCTGTTCTTGTGGTCTTACCAGGTTGAGAAGAGGTTTGACGTCAGAGTCAAAATCCTCCAGTTCAAACTCCCAGAGCCAAAGAGAAAGAAAACATATCTTCACTGTTCCTTCTTCCTAATTACAGACAGGTTGGTGTGACATGATCAGAGATGAGGTCACGTGTAGTGCTGGGCTCTGTGTGTGTGTGTTACAGGAGGAGTTCTGTTTCCCTGTGGAGTGTCTGTCTGTGGAGGATGTGATGCACATCCGGCAGTACAAAGACGTCTACAACGCGATGAAGAAGGGAAAGGTAACTTGTGTAACATGGACAGTGTAAAACAGCGAGTGACTGCGTGAACCAGCCATCACTTCCAGTTGTAACAGCCTTTATGAATGAGTGGACCTCCAGCTTTCTTGACTTCACCATGAGGGAAGAAGCACACATGTACTCCAGTTGGTTCAAGAACAGCTTACTTTGGGCCTTAGATAGGGGTTTTAGGCTCATTTTATCATGCAACTTATATATGACTGTGTGTTTCTACGTATCTATTTCGCCTCCTCCTTTTCCTCTAGGAAAACAGTATAAAACAACAATGATTTATCATCTGGTTTATCTTATGACTGAATCCAAAGTGATGGCTGTTTTGTTTTATTTTTTTAACACAATCTTTAAGGAATTAAAGAAAGCGAAAAGCTCCAGACATCATTGATTTATTATTATTTATTATTGTTCTTGACTTATAAATGTGAAACTCTCCAAAGGAATATGGACTGAAGAGTTTATGTGATTAAAATCCAGAGAACAGGAGCACAGATTCCCTCTGTTCTATCAGTTTTGAGGAGGGAGCAAAGATAAGCAGGGACATCTCTCTCCAGAAGGGGGCAGTACAGAGCTATTTAAAGAAGTGGACTAATTTTCTTTCTCGCTGTTACAAAATGAGCAGTTTGATAATATCAGTGTATAACTTTATGTATTCCATAATATAGTGAGAGTCATTTAAAGCACTTTTCTTATAGGAGATAGAAAATTAAAGACTGTCTCCAGGAAGACATTTCAATTTGACACCAGTGGCTGAGAGAAAAACACAGGACCTTGGACAGCAGCGCTACAAAGGACTGGGACACATTCAGGACCTTGGACAGAAGTAGCTGACATTATGACTCACTGCTATTATTGAAGTCCCGCGTCACATCCAGGCTGGACACTGTGTGCTACCTGCCGAACTTTCCAAGAGGGCACAGACGTCTCATGGAATCTAAAGAGTTTATGTGTTTAAAATCCCAAAAAAAACAGGACCACCGATTCCCTCAGTTCTATCAGTTTAGATAAGGCAGTGAAGATAAGTAGGGATCTCCCTCCAGAAGGGGACAGTTTAAGAACATTTTGGACTCACAGGCCGTTGCAAAATACTGTCAGGTTAGTTCTTCTTAGACGCTTCATCGCTTGTGTAAAGCGACCAGCCCTGTTGTTTTGGAGACTGTCTCTCAGCTCAGTCTCAGTGTGTGTGAACACACAGGTCGTCAGACAAGATACAATCACACATATATCGCCACTCAAGCTCCTCTTAGCTTCTCTGACAGGACGCCCCTGTGGAGCGTCCACAGTTCGCCGCACATCAACGGTAAGATAATGAAATGTCTGTTGAAGTTTTAGCAGCATAGAGAAGCAGGTTGGCTGTAGTTCCACTCTCCAGTTTAGTTTTCTATCTCACTGTCACAACTGTCTATATGCCCTATGTTATTTTTATTTGATCTTGGTTGAAAGATAATTGAAACTGAGTTCTTCTGCCAAAACGTCCATTTTTCCTCTGACTGACCCTCTGTTATAAAGGTTGTTGAGGTGCTCAGCTGAAACCATGGCAACCGGTGACCTGGCAGATCCATACATTGTGAATTATGTTTACAATTCAGCTTATGGGTACCGTGAACCTTATCCCTGGCATTTGGGAATGGGAATATTAGGTTTCACCTAGGAGAAACGCCACCTTAAAGAGGGGCAGTGGGAGACTTAAGGGTTACAATGTACACCACCTTTCGTATTTGTTGTTTACTCAGTGAGACTGCCCTGGAGCCAGAGAGGAAAAGATGGATGGGGGTCAGTTGCCTGTCCCTGAGAGGAGCCTTTATAAATGCAACTGCTCTTTAACTAAGCATAGACATGCACAAACCAGCTTCACACAGAAAGCCAGATATGTCTTAATGGCTGGAAGCTGTTTAACTGAAGTAGTGACTGATCAATACAAATGACATGTGGGAACACATCAAACATGTTTTCTGTTGATATTTCAACGCATTAGCTGACCTCCCATGAATTTAGTCAATCGTGGTATTTTATGTAGCCAGCTTTAGTTAATGTTTATTATGAGACAACATATATAGATTCTAACTGCAGTTAGCTAATGTCAGCAATAATGCAAGAAACAGATGGCGGCTGGCCAACATTTACCTCAACTTAATTGCTGCTATTGCTATTTGTTGAGCTGATGATATATTTCAACCACTACGAGGATGTGTGTGTCGCGTCCAATCTGATGTTTGAGTGACATTCCTGACAGCAAGGCCTGAATCCAGCACTGCTAACAGTTTATTGTGTTATAATGTAGTCACTGTAGTAATCAGTGCTCATTATGCATATTTGTGTGTAAAGATAAAAGCAGGCATATTTTAATTACAGGTACAGAGTACCACACTTGATTCTCCTCTTAGGTATTTGACTCTTTTTTTTAGCAGCAATTGCAAGAGAACAGGCTTTAAATAGTCTGCTGTAGATAAAGTTCACAAATGTTGTGTTCTTTTTACTCTCATCTTTGTAGCCTGATTACTATAAGATTAATTTTAATCAATCATTTAATTCAAGGACCGCAACACTTCAGTCTGACCACTAGAGGGCAGCATTAAATTATCTGAACGTTAAATGATGTTCTGTGTGGAAAGGAGGGACGACCTCTCTCTCTCTCTCTCTCTCTCTCTCTCTCTCTCTCTCTCTCTCTCTGTATGTCTCGCGCACACACACGCGCGCACACACATACAAGCATTCACACGCAATTAGTTTAACAGATGCATCCTTAGCATTAAACAGGCCTCCAGCAAACACACCAAGACTAGATCAGCAGGTGGCGCCTCAAAGTGGCTCCAGCAGTGTGTTGTCTGTTCAGGTCAGGTGTTGATTATTAACATAGCCACAAGTTAACATTACACTAACTTTAGCTGTGAATATAGAGTTCAGAGTGATACTGACACCAAGTTTACACATAGCAAGTATCTGTCCTTTTTCTCCATTGATATTTCAAAGTCCTGGTAAAGGCATCACAGGCAGCATGTTTATAAAAAGAGAATCTAATAGTAAAGAATGTTCTTCTTGCTTGCTCCTTCATTTCCTCATGAAGATAAATTATCTATCTGTTGTTTCTCAACGATAAACCATAAGCAGTCAGAGGGTGTTGTTTCTGTTGCATAATGGTTGCAACCTGAATATTAAAATTTGCAAAGACTGGGCTGCTTTAATTTATGAGCTTAAGACTTCCAGGTTAGACAAAAGGCATGCCAAAATGTCAGCGTTTCTCTTGGCTTTGCATCACTTGTGTGTTGTTCACGGCTTCATCTTCAACAGATCGAGCTCGAGAGCTGTGGGGCCTGAGGTGAAGCGCTTGTTAGCAATGGAACACCACTAAATAGATCATTACTCAAGGATTTAGTCTGACCTAACTGCTCGATAACCTGTTTAGGAGTTTGGAGCAGTGCCGGTACAGGGCTGTTTGACTGTGAGGCCACAGTTCAGTGAGGGCCACGTCACTACTGATCACATGGAAACAGTGTTGGAAAAGACATGGATGGGTATTTTTTCTAAATGAATTTTTAGATTACCATCTCTGTATACAATAGAATTACAATTGGCTGCATTTATTTTCTTTAACAACAGGGCTCAGCAGGGTAAAAAGACAGACTCAAAGACCAGGCCTCCTGTGTACGGCTAAAGATATCTTTTTGGTAGAATTACAATCAAGACATCATCAGAGCAGATACAAGTAAATCAATTTTAATATGCAATCCGTTATGCATGTAAAGTGAAGCTTCATTCAACAATAAACAGAATAGAATACAACCAGAAAAAGCAGCTCCTCTCATCTTGTCACTTTCTCACTTAGACAAAAGAAGCAGTAGTATTACTTTGCAATTGAAAGAAAATATACGATGGATTACGCAGTCATTAGAGTGCTTCCAGAGAATTACCAGACAGCATTTACCGATATCCCCTGTAATTGTTAAGCATCCAGTGTAAACGAGGCCTGTTAAGTGGTGGGGAGTGAAGCTTTCAGCCTAAATGGGAAACTGTTTGTTTTGTAGCAGCTGCTCTGTCCACACAAATACACAATCATAAGCCCCCCTCTGTGCAGCACAGCACGCACATGCAAACGCTCGCCCAAGTTTACCTATTTACTGTACATAAACAGCATGTAAAGGCTCTTTTATATGTTCGGATTTGTTACTGTTTAATGAACACACAGACAGAGATACTGACAATATCAAACCACGCACTGCACACGCTTTGTGGGGACTCAAAGAGAAATCAGGTGGTCGGAGGCAAAATAAAGCTTTTAGGTCTGCACCATTAAGTTCCTTTTAGTGGTCAGAAGGGTTTCCATCTACTTAACCGTGTTTGTTTTCGTTCTCTGGCTTCTACTTAACAAACAAGGACTCGCCCTGCCAGCTTGTTGCAGCTCACAGTGACCTGGACACATTTCGCCTGGTGGAGGTGAAACTGTTCAGTTCATATGCTCAGACCTACGCTGACCTCCACATTTATAAAGCTACACTGGTTTACACTTCACAGAGTATCTCAAATTACTGGCTGCCTTGTTTTTCTGTACAAGATGTCATGTTTTCTGATTAATCTGTGGTAATTATTAGCCAGCAAACCCATATTATATTATGCTGTTTGTCCCCCATACAAAGGCTGCTCTACGTCACTGCTGCTGACTCAGCCTCTTAAAAAATGCTCTGCATATAGTAGAAGTATTCAAAGGTTGTGTTCAATGAATCTCTGGGTGAAGAATGTGAAATCCAGGGAACAATCATATTGTAGTCATTCCTCGCATTCGCAGGAAACATCCTGTACAGCACAGTGTGATGAGTACCAGCTCTGAAAAGGCTGACTCACCAACGAAGGCTAGAAGGCTTAGCAACTATTCCACATCCTACAGCATTTCAGTTCTGCTCTGTAGGAATGTATGGTACAGTAAATACCAGGTGGTGCAACAGCTTGTCAACACGTTTACAACTGCACTATGTAAGTTTGAATTCATAATCTCAGGACACAATTATGATTTGTGATATAAAATGAAATATTAGGAAACAGACTAAATTCTGTTGTATGTATATTTCTATTATTTCATCAGAGCAAAATGAGAGCAAAAAAAAAAAGAGAAAAATCAATATTCTGATCATTTGTCATAGTTTTATTCCTCAACTGCACATGATATTAAAATTACAACAGCAGACTGTACTGTAGCGTCTTTTTGGCACAGAAACGTGCAAATGACCAAACATCAGTCATGGCCAAGTGTACTCCAGCACCAAACTCAAAGAAGAAAGTCTATATTGCAATTAAAACCATTCCACGTTTTCAAAATCCACACGAGCGTGTTGGACGACTGACAAACTGATGAATGTGGCACAAATCTTACAGGACGGTCATTTTAATCAAAAAACATTCACATCTCACAACATGCACAGGAAACACTGCCATTTAAAGTCAGAGGGGATGCAACATCATCTAATTTTGTTTTTCATCACACAGCATCGGATTGCACTTCTATCATATTCAGCATCAAATAACTCTTTATGAGTAGTGACCTTGAAGTAACCCATTAATCAAAAAATCAAAATAACATTCTATCATTACTGACTATACAACAAATACAGGTTCAGTGTTTCATGATACAGCTCTCCTCTCTAAGGTCTAGGTCTGACTCCCAGACACAGAGCTAGCTCATTTCTCTGGATCTTCCCGTCCTTGTTGACGTCGCAGTGACGCAGCAGAACGGCTCGCAGCCTGTCCAGCTCAGGACCCGAGATGTTGGGCTGGAGGGGACAGAGGACAGAAGACGGGGGGAGGGCAGAGAGAAGAGGCATTCAACTATACATGTGTTCGAAAGCAGCACAAATTCTTTTTAGCCTTTAATGGAGCTTTTCTGTCAGCTCTGGTTTGTGGAGTTTTGCATCATCAGATGTTTAGATATCTGCACACTCCCAGTATTTACACGGGTCCCCACCCATCAAACTCAATTAACATCCGTAGTCAAAGACTGCCCCATCTCTTTGAGTTGGCAGATACTCAAAAAGTACTGAGGTTCAATACTGAGCCATAGCTGTGCAGGAGAACATAATCAGAAATGTTTGGTACATAGATGCAACTATTGTACTCTAATATGTAAATGGCAGAAAGCATGTTTGCAAAGACCCAGCAGCAGCTTCGTGTCTCACCCTGACCAGCCCCATCATGTCTTTGACGAAACCGTCCACCTCTGGACCCTCAAGCGCTCCTGTCTTGCTCTGAACAGGAAAGAGAGAGAAAGAAAAGGGGAGAAAGGAAAGAGGGAAAAGAGCAGATGGAAGAAAGTGAAAAGAAAGAGAGAAAGAGAGAGGGAAGACAGAAAGAAGGAGTGCAGATATTTCAGCAAATGTCCATCCCACTCGCTTTATTCAGTCATTGTTAGTCATCCTTTTCTGGTTGTATTCCTGAGGGTCATTGGTGGGTCTGAAACAAACCCCAGCATGCAGGGATGTTTATCAATAGTAAGCACCGTGCAGTGTTTGCCTGGTAATCGCTGATCCCTCTAAATGGATTTCAGATATCCACCTCCAGGTTACATACAACATGATAAGCCACAAGTAGACCAATGCTACATGACAGTGACACTTTCAGATGGGGCCAAATGAGATATTAGTCTCTTGCCATGAGCCCAAGACACTGAACCTGAAATCTGTAACTTTCTTGCATACGTCCACCTTCTCCAGGATCACGAGATGTTCCATGAACCCCTGTTGTTAACTTAAAAACAGTGTTTGCAACACTTGAAAAAGGCGCCACCTGCTCCAGTCAGGGTAAAAGTGCGGTACTACACATTCAAGATGGATCAAAACTATGTTACGTATGACATGCTGAACAAAACGTCGCTGCTTGTCTCGCAGCATTATTCATGAGAAACCACAGACGACTGATATCTGACCGTAACCACAGGACACTTCTCGCAAAGCCTCTCTGGTCAGTAAAGTAAGTGCAGGCAGAATAAACAGGTTCCAAATGAGACCACTTCGACAGTCATAAATATGATTTTACAGAATAGGGGAAGCTTATTGGTGACTCTTGATCCTATCTGGAGCAGTGCTGTGAACAAGTCTGACAGAGTTAACTCATCATCCCAGAGAGTGACTTGACAACGTAATGGCAGCCTTATTTTATTATGAGCTAAGGGAGCTAATCGAATTCACTGCTGCTGAAGTCCTCTTCTGCACACATTATGAAAATCTGAGGGTGTTATTAATTGGTACTGGAAAATGTTCAGCGAGCAGTGCTATCTGTAAGGCTGTGGGATTGCTCCCACTGTGCTGCTGTTTGGAGGACAGCTGTCCTTTGAGAAGACTTTTTAAAAAGCACATTGAAAAGAGTCTTTTGAAGCCATGTGTTGCAGTCTGACAAAGACACAACACATAGATCTGTCCAGTACAACCATAGGCAGTAATACATGGAAGACACATGTTCCTCCTCCTCCTCAGCGTAGAATTTCCTCCAGGCGAACCGACGATTCAGACCTGCAACCTTTTGTTCTGCTGTGGTCATTGTCACGCAATTAAGAAATAGCAGGCATCATTTGTGTCCCACCTGGTGCATTTTTGTACTTACAACATCATAATGGGCAAAGATCTTGTCAAAGTCTCTCTTTCTCTCCTCTTTGCTGCAGGCCTAGGGAAAGGCAGGAGAGAAAATTAGATCAGAATACCGGAAGATAATTGTTGCAACACGATTTAGCCTCATGGTTTCATCGGTCATTTAGAAAAGATAAAGAAGACACTCACATCCATCTGGAACTGCAGCAGGAAATTCTCCTCTAGAGCCAAGATCCTGATTTAGAGAGAAATGAATGCAGTATTTAATGAGCATTCGAGTTATTAAAATGAACAATATGTGGTGGAATTGTCACCTTTTTTCTCTTGTGGGAGATTTAAGATACAGTATAACACCTTAGATTGATGCGCAGCCATGTTTTCATATATGTTTCTTTAAAAATTAACCACAGGTGAAGACATTTTTCTGCAAAAATTTGATCAAATCGCTAAAGATACAGCAAATCCATGCATTGCCCTGCTCTTTAAAAAGTACCTGGCCAAGTCGTTCAAATCCAAACAGCCATCCTTGTTTTTGTCGAAGATTTTCATCTGCAAGAAAACACGGATGTACTGAGATGCATGGAAATAACACTGTGCCACTGCGAGTGTCCCTGTGCGTCCTCTTTGCCCGTCATTTCCTCACACCACCTGTGACTCGAACGTCATCATTCGATCTGACTTTGAGCGTGAACCAGTCTCTTCCAAATTGAAATCTATAATCCTCTTAGACCACGTTGTCTGAGACTCTGGGTTTCCACAGAGGCAACTCAGGGAGACAGTCAGTAAATATGAAAGCTGTGTCTTCGCTGCTGCTTCTAACTGTTTTAAAGCTGCTAGCATTTGCACACACAACAGATACCTACATGATCTTACCATGCATACCATGTTTTACCATGGAGTGTTTGTGTGTGTGTGAGAGTGGACTGCATGACTACCATTGTGTCCGTGTAGTCCTCCAGCTTGTCAGATGACACTTCCTTGTGATGCTGTTGGAACAGGTCTTTCAGGAAAGCCTGAGAGACAAAGATTCATCACATAATCAGACAACAAACAGTCAAATCCAGAGGATGATACACAATTACTATCCTGCAAATTCTATGAAAAATAAACTACATGCTAAGTGCATGTTGTGTGATGTAGTGAGGAAGAGCTGATTCCAAAAGAAGAGGATGTGACAACAGGATTCAAACGGTTCATCCCACTGATTTGTTTTTGTAATACAAACCTCTTCTCAAGAAAACTGTGTTGTGAGAAGCTGAAAATGGACAAACAGCCAACAGCAAATAACGGCTTTGTGCCAATGCCACCACTGAAGGCTGCTCCTTGAACAGACAGGAGATGTGCACTCGGCTCTGCTGTGTGAAGGGACGCACATTTTATTTGTAATGGCGACCTCACCTTGAGCTCCTGAGCTGATATGTGGCCGCTGCAGTCGACATCGTACTTCCTCCATATCTACGGTAGGCAGGAGAGAGCAAATGGGTCAGTGCTCACATGCAGTGTACAGCAGTTATTGATGGGTTTGAATTAGTAGCAGTTGACTTAATATGCCATAAAAAGTGTCATCATAGCCAGCGGTGCATTGTGGTGTGTTCTGATAATGTGACGGTCACAATTCACTGTGTAAATATCACACTGGATTAGTGTAATTAAGATTTTATCAAAGTTAAAAAGATGTAGCATCACCGCTTGACGACAGTGAAAATTCAAACTGTGCGTTGGTTCCGGTTATGTCAGAATTCATAGCTCTGAGTTTATTTGGGCACTTCCTCATATTTGCATGTGTTGCAACTCCAAGTCACAGTTACAGTGCCCTCTACTCTCATGGCCGGTTGCTGGCTGATCTGGTTTTACCAATTAGGCAGGAAAATGTAACATGTTGCTCTCCTGCCATCAACAATTTCTTAGAATTTGTCTGTTGATTGAGTTCCTAGTTTGTGCTACAGGTTCAAAATCAAATAACTACTGATATGCAGCTGATATCTTAAACTGGTTTTTAGCTTGAAAGTGTAATAATCTGATACTCTACTAATGGTTCTTCACCTGTCATCTGCAGGGTTTCATGGGTTTAATTTACAATATTCACTGTTCTTGTCACACTGACACGCTATAGCTGACATATTCCGAATAGTTTGGTGGATGTAATGTCTGCCGTGGTCTGTGGCCTCACCTTCATGAAGTCCACACTGTTGTCCAGAGGAGCTTCTCTGCGGAAAACTAACAGGAAGTTCTCATCTTCAGGGAGGATCATGTTGGCCAACTAGAAAACACGTGAGAGGGCAGAGGTCAGAGCAGAGAGGAGTGACTGGAAGCTTTAGGTCTGGTCTTGCGATCTTGATCTGATCATGGGCCAATTTTTGATTTTCTACCGAAGAAACGGATCCATTGAAATTATTGACGGGGAGGTCTGTGTATTATCTTAATGAACTGGGCCAGTGTGTAAGAAAGGAGACTGCTGTTGGCAGCAGAATTCTCAGCTGCAGATATCTGAAAGCCTCTGCATGGCTCGATACGACGAGGGATGTGCCAGCATTTGTTCCATTTTCTATACCAGCTCCTCCTGGCTCCTCTCCAGTTCATGCTGCTCTCCCCTTGTCTGTCCTTTAATAGTATCAGTGCTCCATTAGCAGATTAGCCTAGCCCCGTTATCAATCTGATTGAAATACCATATTGCGGCCATTTAAAGCACAAATTTGAAAACAACTCACAGGGCGAGCGCAATGCACCAGCAGCGATGCCAACTCCAGAAGAGCTGCAGGATCAGCAAGGAAACGCTGATCAACACACTTAAAAAGTCTGGCCATGGTTGTGTGTTTTCAGCAGTAATTAAAAGTAGGGCCTAATTATCTACTGATTATTTGTTTGAATAATTGTTTATTTTACAAAAGGTTGGAAATCAATACAATATTTCCACAATAATTTCACAGCAAATTGCTTCTTTTATTACAGCTGAAGTACAAAACCCAAAGATATTTCATTTACGATGAAAAAACATCAGATTCTCACAGTTCAGAAGGTGGAACCAGGAAATGATTGGTTGCTTGATGAATCATTGAGTGATGACTGATTGTTGGTATTCCTTTCATTACAGCTAAAATAAGTAAGATACAGTAATCGTCTTCTTAGTGAAGATCTTGGAATGGAAACCAGGACTTCCAGGTTTCCAAGAGTCACACTAGAAAAAATGCATTTAGGCCACAGTTTCAGTTTCAGACCTCTTTCAATTATCCGCTTAGCAATATAGACGTTTGCTGGCAAAAATGCAGAGACCCTTGCATATTTGTTCAGTTTTAAATTTATTTGTCATGCATGTAGAACTGTTCTACTATTGCTGGCAATAGATAATACATCTTGAGATTCAACAATGTGCAAATACAAAAGAAAGAGCAAGTGCACTTTGTAAACAGGATTCAGTTTATGTTAATTAGCCTGCACAGTGCCTGCTGTAGCACCAGCAACTGTTCAGATGGAAGACGTCTATGGGCACTTGAAATATGGACGCCGTGTTGAAACCCTGTCATGTTAAGGTCCCTGCCAGATCCAGGACTGCTGTGATGTAAAAAGCTTTAAGATCCCAATTTGGGATCATCATTATTAACAATACATTACTAATAATAGTATGCTGCACAGTTGCTTCATCTGCAGCAATAGTGCAGTAGTGAGTAGGTAGTGAGTGCTGTTGTCACTGTGTCTTACAGGCCAGTCATATGATACTGAGCTCAAGTAATAACTGCATTTCATGCAGCTTTCTCACAGGATACTGTGGCTTTTTGATAAGCCTGCTTACTTCCTTCCTAATGAGAGGCAACAGTGTACAGTATGGACATAACAAACAGTACTTTGAGTTTAAAAAATGAGTCAGTAGACACATATTTAGCATACACGTCCACTATATGAGTCTAAATTCCAATCTGGTTCACTGGATTGATTAAGAAAGTACCTAAGTACTGTGTATAGCACAGTTCATTTGTCATGTGTGATCGTGGTTCACCTGTCAGCTACATTCATTAAATCCCATAAAAACATATACAAAGTGCTCCCAGAAGATCCACACAGTGAGGTATACAGATTCTAATTTAGGAACTAACAGAACTGGCTCTGGACAGAAAAGGTCTGATCGGAGTGTCTCCAGTCAGCAGGGTGTGCAGCTTCAGAAGCTGCTGCACAGGAGGGTCTGACCACACTGCTCCTGCATCAGCCACAGTAAATCGACGTCATCTACAGGCCACTTATGGCAGACCAGACATGTATTGATTTTGTTTTTTTTTAGCTTTATGAGTAAATCCTAAAGACTTTGGGGCCTGTGGGTGCAGTGCATTAGGAGATTGCCCCGCTGAATGGCTAATGACCATGTTTCTTGCATATGATTGTTCCCATGAAGCGCTGCTGCTGTGCCAAGAACTGAGTGGAGACTGAGAAAGCACAGTCATCAAAATACGGCTTTAAATTTCTGGGAAACAGCTGCAGCCTGTTCATTTGTTTGATTTAAAGTTTGATTTAATTCGATGACCGTCTCAATCAAAAAGCCATTTGAGAAACAACCTTCATTAATTACAAGCAATTTGTTTCGGATGTTTGAGAGATGTACTTGATAGACCAGAAGGCTCAGTAGATTCTTTCCCTTTCTACGTCAGATTAGCTTTTCATTTACACTATATAGTGTTACATGTATAGTGTCCACTGCGTGTATACAGTAAATTGCTAGGTATTTAATATAGGTAAACGGTTGGAGTGCCTCTGGCTGACTCTTCACCGCTTGATGGCTTAGCGTGACCTTCGGCAGTCCCGGAAATTAGTTTTCAGTTTCCACTTGAATACGGTACAAGCTGTATCCCAATTATCATGGATACATGAGATAAATAAAAGATGAAGAGGAGATGCAGGAGAAGAAGAGGGAGAGGTGAGTGGAACAGATGAGTCAGAGAGAGCGAGAGGACAGGAAGACGATGCAGAGCAAAACTCCACCTCTTCTAATTATTGGTAGAGGACGGGATGAGTGTATTGAAGTGAATTCAGATCTTCTAGGACAGGACAGAATGAATGTATAAATCAGTGTTTCATCTTTGCTCACTACAGAGAAGAGTATGAAGGAAATAACAGTGAAGTGAATGATGGAGTGATTTTAGACACAAGTAATGCAGTACCTCCTGAATCTGTAGTCTCCCATCAGCAGTGTCATCATAGGCGGACATAAACCTTTGCTTCAGTCTCTGGACCCTCTCTTCAGTCACCTTCTCCTGTAGAGATGCAATAGATTCAAATGAATTGACTTTTCTTGCCCCCAAAGCCACCATCAGAAACCTACTGTGTATATGATTGGACACAGATATCTTGATGAGATGGTGCGTGACAGGGCGAAACTGTGGTATCCACTGGGAATTATAATAAAAAAATCAAGTTGTTGTATTTTACACTGATCCCTTGAAATCAAGATACAAGTATATTTGAAAATTGTAGAAAATCTTGATATTGAAGGACAGATACTGCACTGGCTGAGTCACGGTTATTTAAAGAAATGTCACCATGGATACTCCTTTGGTCTCCAATTTTTTCTCTGCATTCTCAACCCAGGATTGCTTGTAAAGCATGTATGTAGCTCACTCTCTGGCCTTTACAGTCTTTGTTATAAACAGAGTATGATGCGTGCTTATCTGAGTTAAGAATTGCATTCTTCTCTTCCTGTGTAGACCGGGTTCTTCCTCAACCACTTCAGCAGCTAATCTTCCAGTGTCTCTTTGCAGACCGTCGATGGCTGTAGTGTAACTATAGAAACCTGCTGATTTATGGTGCTCCGGTCTGAATAACTGTTTCTTGCAGTTAGGAGCACACGGTCTGCAGACTACAAGGTGCCCGAGCTTTGCTCATTAGAGAGAGACAATCATTAATCTTCTGCATCACCCTTTTGTCAAGACAGTCCTGTTTGGCGCCAGCAATTTCCTGTTGCTAGGCACAAGTTTGTACACTATTGACACTATGCACGCTGCACAACAAACCCATGTGTCCTCCTGGTTTCACTGATATATTAAACTCAGAATGTATCACATGCAAATTCACTCAGCTGCGTATGACAATTGATTGAAAACATGTTAGTTCATGTAGGAAAACTCTGCATGCTGGATATGTTGCACCAGAGGAAACGTGCCACCCAGAGTTTCATCAGCTGAATAGAGTATAATCGAATGACTACGCCATGTTTTTGTAACTTGAGAGAAACACACTACCAGTACGTATCCCGGGGGCATTAATGATGGAAAGCAAACATCAGAGACATATGGTTGGTGGTCTGTTTGTTTTAGTACTCCATTAGTATCTAAGGGAGTGCAATCACACAGATGCACACACTAGAAGATGAACTAATAGTTGTACGTTCGTTGTGTTTTCCATTTTCACTGGTGAGGGAGTGGCCTCCCGGGCAAGTCAAGGATGCTCCTTTGACAGCAGCCAGAGCTCTTTAATTGTGTTGTGCCTAACATCCGTACACCCCACCCTTCCAGATAACTGCATAGAGGCTCAGCTGCCCACACAGGGGAGATCACAAGTGCTGCAAAGCCAAATGTACTTCCCAGGGGCAGATTCAAGATTTCAGTTTGACAAATATTGTCTTACCTGAAATAATTAACCTAAAGATGAGAAAATGAATTACTGTTATGCGGCCAACATTTAATTTAGCGGCAAACTTCAAAATAGTTGTACTTGAACACACGAACAACAGAATATATAACAAAAAGTAAGGAATATATGTATATAAAATAATGTAGTTTGAGATGTGGCACATAGATTGACACAGTATAGCAGTATATTATATATATATATATATATATATATATATGCTGATAACATCAGATGGAAAAGATGTTGCAATCTGTGGCTTTGTGTCTGCTCAGCTGCCCCTCGCCTGCACTGCACTGCGCTGTCATCGCAACCTGTGGATGAATTCACGCAGGTAACGCTGACTTACCTGTGGCCCCAGTTTCTTCATCATGTGACGGAAAAAGTCATCCAGCTCTTTGCCCTCAATGTAGCCATTATCTGTCAAATAGAGAACAAGTCGTGTAAGTCGTAAATCCAGCGGAGCAACTTTGAATTTCCCTTCAAATTCAAAGGGATTTTACACTGAAGGCACAAAGTGACTCTAACATTACAAAATTATTTTCACATTTTGAGCTTTAACCTGTGTAAAGCCTTGCTGCTCATTAATGTTGTGCACTCTTCTTCTGTATCATACCCCTGTCAGCTATGGCATACATGCAAATTAGACTTTGCTGCCTTCAGACAAACAAATAGTTGTGTTTGTTCAGCAATGACGAGAATATTTAATATTTTTAACAGAAGAACTTCATTCACTTCCCACAACCAGGACTCACACATTTCTCAGCACAAATCAAGTCCAGTCTTTTTCTCTCTTAATCTAACAGCAGGAGATAAATGATAAAGTACCGTACTGTCCGTTTTAGGAATCATATTTATCGAGACACAAATAAAATGCCATTAACTGTCCTCACCATCTGCATCAAAGTGTTGCCAGATTTCCAGGAAACCAGCTGCATCCAGGTTATCAAAAGCACTGTCCATTTTAATGAAGAGAGCAAAGTCAGCTGTCAACTTTAACACACAGAGACAATGAGGACACACTGTTGCACTGTTCAGTTGCCAGTCGCTTGGCTGACATATGTGCTCTTTCTGACTTAAAAACCACACCTCTTCTGTGAGAGAGAGAGAGAGAGAGAGAGAGAGAGAGAGAGAGAGAGAGAGAGATACAGTAGTGCTGCATTTGCCGCCTGGTGGCTGAATTGTTACACTGCAAAGCAGATCTTCAACAAAAGTTACAGAAACACTGCAGAGATTTTGAAGCCTGTAAAATTATTTTAATCATTATTAATATTTGCATGAAGAAATGTCCAACACCAGCAGATTGACGCAGTAAACATACTGATCGATGACAAAATGGAACAAACAGACTGATAATGAGTGTCATTCGTATTGATGACATCTCAAGGAAAACAGTCATTGTTTCGCATCATTTCATTTTTTTAATCATGATGAAAGTAACATTAAATTGATTACATGTAATAACAAATTAATACATACAAAGAATTAATTTCTACATTTATGAACACAATGTACAAGTGAGAGGAAAAACAACAGAAGGATCAAGACATCACCGGCCACTGTTTGCATTTTTATTCCAAATAAGTTACACACAAACCCCTAGTGTAGTAGTGTACTTAGTACCAATACAGTACGGGACTTGCTGTGTTCACATGGGCGTGTGAATATATCACAGTGTGTATATTACATGTGCGTATATTACACATACATATATACACACACGCACACACTCCTACATGTATGAAAGCACATATATACATACAGTACAACTCACAGCCACATCATGCAGTCACACACACGTAGACTCGGCAGTCTGGACTCAATGCTACTGGTTATTTTCACTTTCTGCACTCCGTGCACCAACACAAATGAAGTGGAAGCTCATTTTTCAGAACTGAACAGGAAATCATGACAGAAACACAGCCAGCTGCTTCTGAAATCCCACACGGAGGAGTGAAAGAAGAAGAAGAGGGCGTCCATATAAGCGTCCTGGAACACCTCTCAAACAAAAAGGGATGTTGAGAGGGAGTTTTGAGACTGAATCAAAGCAGGAACTGACATCAGAGATGGATTGGCTATATACAGCAGAACAGTGTTATTTCCAAGACATGATTAGTAACGGAGAAATCTTCTCATGATCCTACAAAAAGACATCGATAGACACCATAGGAAAAGGTGCACCAGAAAGACCTTTGGCCCTGACTTGAATTAGACTCTTATACAGTACAAAAAATACAAGCTGTGCCCCTTTCACACTGTGCATAAAGAGCAAGATTTGATGCACACTGAAAATTAATGCTGGAGCATAGTTTAGTCAACTAGACAGCCAAAAAGAAGAGTAATTCAATTCCACAGTGGTTAATGTCAGTATGATGAAATATCAGTTGGATCTCACATACAGGTCTTTGGGGGATAATGGAGGTATGATTGCAAAGTGTATGAAGTTGTATAAGAATTGAAAATATGGTGCACAGATAATGCTGTGAACTCACCACATCCATTCAATTTGGGTTTATTTTCCTTGTTCTTTCTTGTCGTTTCCATGTCATAATTACGACTTGGATGCTGATGGAGTTCATAATATGAACTCTGGTAATTCCATTATGACCTGAATGCAGCATCTAATGCAATGGGTCAATTTCTGTCCCAATCTGTGCAATATCAGTAAAACTGAAAACAATCCAGTGCTTAGGGTACAAACTGTAAACAGAGTGCTTTTTTTTAACTTTTAAGATGAAAGAACTAAAGATCACTTCGAGAATGTCTTTGCAGACTGTGTAGCAGTGTGAAAAGGGCATTTCTTTCTCTTACAGGACGAAGATAAGAGGAATCGGCCTGAGACCTGTGTTGTTCTTGTCGTGTAGCACTCAGGTCCTGAACATGCTACATACAGAGTAACCTAGAGGTGGATGTGGTCAAAACACAGCTACCCTCAGCTCACTTCCGCCTCAGTGGCTGCATTCTCAATTATTTCTTAACACAAAGGCAATATGATCGCCAGCTCCTTATAGGTTGAGTTTTAAAGAAATGGCTTGTCTTGAAGTGAAAGTGAGCTGAATGTGAAAGCCCTGAAGGTCAAGTCTGTAGGAGATGCTGAGTGTTTGAAGGCTGGAGTTCCCTCCGTGTCCCGCTTTTACACAAAGATCCGACTGAAGAGGTTATTGTCAAAATACTGAAAAGGGAAGCAAATGACATTTTCTCCTGTGTTACCTTCAAGCTGATCATCTATGACATTGCTCTTTTGGAGCAAGTTCTTTGCTTTAATTGGACCTTCAGCACACCAGGGGAATATTAATAAAAGAAAGTGTTTTGTTAGAAGTGAGGATTCATCTGTCTTGAATCTGAATGACTGTGAAAAACATACCACACAGTTTAATGCTCAGTAGTCTCATTTGTTCTGAGGAGTGGGGGCTAGAAATCAGGCTGTTTGGTTACATCTTTTGACCAAATAACACAGAAATATGAGACTGTGTTTTTTGACAAAACTCTGTATTGCATTTTACTGACAGACATAAACTCCATAAACAGCGCAGAAAAGACCTCCGCAGTTTAAAGGTATCAAGAGAAATGCTTTTTCTGTCGTGTCTAAACACAGCGAACAGTGTTAGTTAACAGTGCTGGAGCCTTATTGATTGGTTAGCAGTGAAGCTAAAGTGTACCACAGTCCTCTCAAAGCAACACTTCATATGGTCACTCCAACTCTCTCACACAGAGACAAACTTGAGGCCAGTTGGGGTGTTTGATATCATCTATCGCTATCCTTCACTCATTTAGTGGCGAGTCCAGTCAGTCTCCTCTGAGTGACTTGTAGTTTTACTGGCAGCTGCATCAAATGCGTATTTCTGATTTATGGTGAGCTGATATTCTCAAGCTGAACCTGTATTTTCCTGCAAAAAAAAAAAAAAATGAATTGCATAATGGACTCAGTCACCTCTGAGGTCCAGAGAAGAGTAACTTGCGCGTACTGAAAATAGCATATAGAAAAATCTATACAAATATATTGAAGGAAAAAAATGCCATTGGGTCCTGGTCTGGTTGTGTGTTTGAGTTCAAGTACAGTACAGTGATCCTGGTATTATTGTGACATGTGTTTGGTCCCTGGGAAACGAGCTACTGCAACAAATAGAAAAAAGACGTTGGATTATTAGTTAAAGAAAGAGATTTTAGATGTACTCATAGTTTCACAGTCTCTCTCTGTCTTTTGCACAAAAGTCTGTTGTTTCCTGAATGCATCATGCCTCTTAATTAGTGGTTTGCAATATTCAGGTATCAATATTCATCTGCTGGATACGCCCGATCATCCAGGAAGCATTTTCTCAAATCCTGAAAGCTGGATGAAAGTAGTTGGTTTTTTTTTTAGAGACATGAGATTTCCAGCTGACAGCAGAGAGTAGGAACGAAAAAAAAAAAAAAAGGCTTCAGAGAGGGAAGCTCTCAGAAGATTTAGTCTTTATCTTAGACAACCAGAAATGAATTTGAGACTGTGTATTACCTGATACAGCAGGTCTTCCTGCGAACCAAACATGATTTGTACTGTGCGGTCAGGCAGGACCTGCAGGTACAACCTCAAATATCAATGTAAATATATCGGTTTCCGAAAGGAAAACACGTGAGCCTTATCAACATTTGTCTCACTCATATTAAAATAAAGTCTTTGTCTGCCTCCTCCCCGGAGTCTGACGACTTCTTGCCTGCTGCCTTGTCCGGGTTTGGAGACTGGTCCTTGGCCTTGAAGGAGCCGTGATCCTCAGAGTTGGTACGGAGAGGGCTGAGTCGCTGAACAGAGTCTGACACAGACCCAGCCCTCGCTGGAGAGAGAGAGCGAGAAAGAAAATGAAAATGACAGTGTTGACAATGCTTAGAGCAGGGGGCAAGAGAGGAGACAGCGAAGAAAGGGGGGAAGCAGATGAAGAAGAGGTGCAGAAGAGAGGAAAACAGGTAATAATGAATCATATTAAAATGCTGGGAGGATTTTTTTGGGCACATGCAGCTGTTCAGTGTGTTGCTGCTGTTGGATCATCTTCCAGTGTCTGCCTTACAGTCAGTTGGAATACATAAACTAAAACAGGAAGTGATGTAAAGCACCTCAGTCCCACTTCTTTATTGTGTATTTTTAGGAAAATCACCGCTCCAAAAGGCTGGATAACTAATCTGCAACCTACACAAGACACACGCAGCAGCCAGCTCCCTCTTGATAGCAGCAGTGTGTGTGCATATACATATATAATGTCTATATGAATGTATAAATGAGACACACATAAGGCAAGAATAATAAAGACAAGAGAGAAGACAGGCTGAAAAAAAGATCACCAAGCTGCCTGGCTGTCTGTTATATGCAGCAATAGATAACACATGAAAGGGACTGAGTGACAGTTGTGACCCGAATCTATCCGTGTGTCACATCGCACATGTAGACAGTCGACAGTCAGCCCCCACATGAAGAGTGCAAATACATGAGAGACACATCCTGACACCTACTGGAAATCTGCTGCAACTGACGGACAGGTGTCAGGTGAAGGACAGAACAAGGAGTTTAAGCAGTGTTAAATGGTGTCCACCATGGAATGAATCAGCAAAGTAGAGCTACTCAGAGATCTTGACATACAGGTTTCGTGACCCACCATCCTGAGTTTTGTTGGCAGAGCCTCCAGACTGTGGACCGGTCTGGCCCTCTTTGTCTTTCTCCGACAGAATCCTCTTCAGCGTGGGAGGAAGAGCTGTGATCTTAGGAGACACGCCGCCACTGCTGGGGGGATCTGAGCTCTCATCTGTCAGGGAAAATGAGCAGAAAATAAATGTTAGCAGCTTAAAACAAATACTGTCTTTGCAAACACAGAATTTCTAACTATATCATCTGAAATCATACTGTACTCAAACTAAAGGAAATGTGGTTTGGGAAGATAAAACCTGAATCAGATCCAGTTCTCTGCCCGTACCTATGCTCCTGCTGCTGCTGCTGGTCCTCGGCTTTTGCGGGATGGTGGGTCGGGCAGCCAGTGCAGGCTTCGCCCCCTGTGGCACCGGTGGTTTGGGGCTCACGGGTCCCCCAGGGGAACTCGAGGAGGACGTAGCCCTGAGACGAGGTGCCGGTTCAGGCTTGGTCTCACCTCGAGGAGGGGTCTTCTCCGGAGAACCGGGGTCTGATTTAATAACGGAGCCACTGGGAGACCTGCTTTCTGAAATGGTGGGCTGGGGCCTGGCTGTGGACACACACACAAAATAAATAAAAATCATGGACACATGATTTTTTCAGTATGCACTAACCCAGACCTCGACATGAACGGCCTCAGAAACAACCCCGAAAATAACCCAAACACTCAAACCAGCTGCAGCTCTGCATGAATCATTCAGTTACCTTGAAAGTTAGCTTCTTTTTTCAAAATTTAAAGTCTCTGCCTCTGTCTCATTTTTTCCACGTTTATCTCAACAGATATTACATCTTACCTGTTGCATTGCTGTCAGGCCTGTCAGGACTGGAAGACTGGAGGAGACACAAGGACAAAACACTGGATCACCAGATGAACGAGAGCAGAACAGTAAAAACTGATTTTTTTTTTTCACATTAGTCAGATTTATGACATCAAACCTGATTTGTACAAAAACTGTACAATATGTTTAGACTGTTATTTTGAGTCTTGCCTTTTTTTACACATCATGTACACAGTATATTTCAGTTTTAAGATGAAAATTAAGTGCAGTACTGAATGCACATGTAACACTGCAGAGCAACCTTTTAACAGAAGGGGGCGCTTTTGTGCTAGACAATGCAGCTCACACACCCAAGCTTTGTATCAATGATCTGCCTGAATATCTCTCTCTCTCCATTTTACCTGCATGCACACACACACACACACACACACACACACACACACACACACACACACACACACACACACACACACACACACACACACACCTGGAAGCCAGCCAGAACAAGCAGATGGCAGGAGAGGCTTTAGTGCCACTGACACAAGGTCAGAAAAAAAAACCCTAATACTCCAAACACCATAAACCTCTTACTACACGAGGACCAGTAATACATCTAGTGAACACACACTCACAGGTGCCAACACCAACTCACAGATACACACAAATATTACACAAAACGTACAATTACTGCCCTTACGTGTTATCTGGCTAATTCTGTTCCACCTGAATCACACTAGGATTTATCTCAAATACAAAAACAGTCTCTTTTTTGTGCTTTTGAGGAAATGAACAAGTGAATGCAGAAAAGAGAGCAAAGGAGGTGAAGGAACTGAAAGCACTTTTAGTTTAAGGCCTTTAAGTGAATTTAAAGTGGGTGAAATATTCCCGCGATATTCATGTCCTGTGGTGAGTCATGACAGAGGATTTGCATATCAGCCCTCTTTCTTGCCTTCATTCTGTCCATCTGCCGTTCATGCTTCCATCTCTTCCTCTCTGCGCTTCCCTCCTCCTCCTCCTCTCACCTTGTCGTCTGGCAGAAAATCAGGGTTGTTTGCGTTTTCATGTCAACATGTTGACAGGCGCAACAACTAGCCCGAAGATACACACAAGTCTCAGCGTCATTTTGAGTGTGTGTGTGTGTGTGTGTGTGGATGCTTCTTATTTTGTGCCTTCTCCCAGCCGGTTCATTCACAGTTAGTGTTGAGCAATACAGGCTTGACAAGAGGAGAGTGAACACCTACAGCACTTTGTCCCCAAAACAAAATCATACCAGTTCTCCATTTCCGACTGCTGTACTACAATCAGAAAACCTCAAACTTTATTTGCTTTTATGTCACGTTTGCTGTGTTTGTTGTCCCAGTTTTTGTTTCTTGTGGGAAAAGAAAAGCAATTTGTAACTCAATAATCTCGACTCAGACATTGATGATGGAATTGTAGGTGTTAAAAATTTCCGCCACTCTCAGCACCTGTAGCATCTCATCCACGTCGACCTAAGAGTTAACATAAAGAATCGTGTGATATGACCATGTGAAATAAGTTAAGCTTGAGTTGCTTGTTTTCTGTGCAGCTGCTGTTTGTAATGTTAAGTAGGAACTGTCGCGCTCACTTTGTAACTGTCTGGAAGAAGCCTTGCAAATTAAGACCAGACACAAATGTTGCTGCAGGACACACTGTATTTAATGTGGGGAGTCCACATAATCATCTGGTCCTTTGAGGTTCCAATCAGGCACAAGCCGTTTGCCACATGTATCCCATCTCTCCCTGACTCTCCCTTCTTTCCTGTTACCCCGGTGCATATGTTTTAAACCACCTCACCTTGTGTGCTCTCCTCTCCTGCTTGGCCTTCATCTCTGCCAGGAGACCGCTGCCCATCATCTGCAACCCCGGGTACCGCCTGCCTCCCTGAGGACTGCCCCTGCCGTCCGAACCCTCCCAAGGCTCGTCTATGGAGTCTGGCGTCCTCAGCTCCTCTGAGCGGTCTGAGCTGCTGCTGTAGTCTGCGGGCTGCGAGCGGCTGGAGGCGTCTCTGCAGTAAAGACAGGAAGTATTAGTGAATCAGGGGTCGACCGGTACATTTGGACCAACCTGGTTAGTGGGTAATTTACAGAAGACATTTTTGATAATCTATACCTGGACTTTGCCTCCGGTGCTGGGCTCTTTACTGACACTTTTGGTGAGGAGGGCTCCTCTGGGATTGTGGAAGCTGGAGTTGAGGCTACAGAGGCTGCAGAAGGAGCTGAAGAGGTCGCCTGGTTTTTCTCAGACTTATCTGATTTGTCCGATTTATCGGTTTTATCTGATTTGGAGGAACGTTTGATGAGGTTGAGGAATCCTCCTTTACTCTTCTTCTTCTCTCCGTCCTGAGATTCTGAACTCTTCAGGGAACGTCTGAGAGGAGATGGAACGAGAGACACATCAGCAGAAAGACAAAAGACTTAACATGTTTAACGTATGGGACGCTTAAGAGTACAATAAATATCTGAGCATACATCCTTTATCATATATATATATTTGTATACTGTAAAAGTATTCAAATAGAGCATAATTCTTACTTTGAATCCATCTTGGTGACTTTTGTAGAGAAGAACTCGTCCACACCCTCATCCACCCTTCCCATGAGGCCATTCTGTTCCCCATCCTGAGATGGAGCGCTGTTGATTTGCTGAAAGAGGAGCGAGGTTGAAGAGTAAGTGTGTGTAGCATGTGAGTGATTGGTATATAGTCCACTCATGTTCTGTTACAATCTTTTCTGGTTATTTCTATCTTTAGGTAAATGAAGGGAAGCCTCTTCGGGGCTACTAAGTGCTCTGCCTGCAGGGCTTGACTCACAGGTACTTTGCTGGAATGTGTTTTCTTGTTGCGGCGAGGTCGTAGTTTAGTGAAGTGCTGCAGCTTTTTTTCCTCCTCAGACGGCAGCTCCGCCATCCCTCCCGGCTGACGATGCTCCAGTTTTGGCAGGACCTGAGACGGAGTTGGTGGAGTTCGAGATGAAGTGTCCTCCACATGGATAGGGACATCTTCCAGGGCCTTGTCCAGGTCAAACTCCATCTCTGTAGGTTCGAAAGTCATTAGGTTTTTAATTAGATATACATTGAATGTTCAAGAGTATGCTCACCAGTCATCAGGTCTCCATAGTATTGAAGAATTATTCATAATGATGTACTATTTCACTCTAATACATCATAAGATACAAACCAGAAAAACGTAATAAAACGCTCACCAAAGGCACGAGACACTGGTCGAAGCATTCTGCTGTGGATGCTCTTCCTCTTGGATTTCGGAGTCATCTGAAAGAGGAACAGATGATCAGATACCATTGGTGGTAACTGTTAACAAAACTGTCATTTGTATCATTCAAGGGCTGAGCTTTGAGTTTGAATTAATAGAAATAGAATAGAAATAAAATATCCTGGGAGAACAAACGAACAAGCAGTATTGTCAAAAATCTGATTTATCTGCACCAAGCTAACTGTGGCCTCTGGATCCTTGTTTCCTATTCACGATCCAGTCCACAGTTTACTTGTAGCTGCAGTATATTTCATAGTCTGCCAGTTTGTACTGAGACCAATCGCCCTATTTCAACAAAAGAGTCTAAATATAATCATTAACAAACCGTAGAGGTAATTAAAGTATCTGTATTGATTTTCTTTCTCACACACACATTTATGTATGCCAGAATCACACAGACAGGAACTCTGGTTAATAGTTTTCTTCATTATGTATCCTAAATTGTAAAGTGAAGGAACCATTGCAGCTGTTGGGGTTATGGAGGAACATTTAACTGATACTCATTCATGGCTGACAGTAAACACAGTAGCACCTTTACACATGTTGCATATTATTATTTTGTCATCCGCATTTAGAAGGTGGTGATGTGGAGAGGAGTAGTGCAATATGGCAGGATGCACGAAGAAAAACGTACATTTTCACTCGTCAGCATTCAACAGTGTAAAATATAATTTGGAGAGTGAGTGAAGACGTGAGAGATAAATGTGTCCTACTCAACTTGGACTGTAGTTTTTCTACACTAGCTTTATAATAAATCAGAGGGCTCACACATTTAAATACAATATTTGAGCTACAGAAAAAGCTACAGCACAGGGACTGTGTGGCAGGCAGGCACAGTGACGAGACACACACAACAGAAAGAACAGCAGGACGAAAAGAAAGTGGACTGAAAAGAGAGTAAAGCGGGACAGAGCAGAATTACTTACACTGGTGCAGCACAGAGTCTCCATGGAGCAAAGGAGGAGAGAGAAGGAAGAACAGAGGAAAAGAAGATTGAAGAGGAAGAAAGACAACACACAGCAAAGCACAGTGAAGACCAAAATGAAAGGGATAGCTGCGACGGTTCATGTAAAACAGGAGAGGGCGGAGGTCAGAGACAGATAGATGAAAAGAGGGGTGAGACACCGGAGAGACAGACAGGACCAGAGACAGGAGAACATGCAGCACCATGTGGACTCCAGCCTGCATTTACTCTACATCAGAAGTCACATGAATCGGTTCTATCGTTGCTCCTTTTCTTCAACGAATCAACATAAAAATGTGGTTTAAAGCAACCGCTCCTCTTCTCAAGACCCAATGCAACAGCAACATTAGCTGCTTTTAGCTTTCGCTGAACAATAAGGTGTTTTTTTCCCCATTAGAGGGTAACATTAAGCCAGGTGTAATAACTTGTTTTTGTGTAATACAGCTAAATACTAAATTTTGACTTGGGTGGCAGGAGGAAATCATTCTATGAATCAGCCGAAATATAAGAGACCTCGATTATGAGTGGTAAAACACAGCCACTGCTTTTGTTAAGAAAACATGTGCTAATACTTTATACATAAATAAAAATCATGGCCACTTTAAACTAACCTCCTGGGCTCCAAGTATGTTGTAACCTACCATGCACGTCTCCAGGTCCTCCAGCCGCTCAGCCTCCAGTATCTCGGTTGACGCCCGTTTAGGAATCTTCTCCTCTGGGACGTCCAGATCCACCGACTCTTGCTGCAACAAGGGGCGGCCTCGCCGCACCAGATGGTCGGCCTGGGAGGACGAGACAGGGGAGGAACAGGGAGCAGAGGTGTTGAGCGAAGAAGGTGTGGGTGCAAGGAGGAGCAAAGAGGAGGAGAGGAAAGACAGGATGTGGATAGGCATACGAGGAGGAAGGTGAGAGCAATTAGGAGTGAAAGAAGGAAAAAAATAATGACAAGGGATTTTAAAGGTAAACTTTAGATTTACACAACAATCTGGATTCCAAAAAGTTGGGACGCTGTGTAAAATGTAAAAGCCCCTTTCACACACAGTCATGTGCCATGCCATGTGCTGAGATTTTTGTGGACTTCAATCTTACCAGAGTGAGTTGGGAAGTGGAGAGAGCCTCCAGAATTTCATCAACAATGCGATCAGACAGGAAGGACGCTAGACTTAGCTTCACCTCACTAACGCATAGAGAGGACAAGAGAGTGACGGTCATGAACAGAGCAAGACGTAGACAGCAGACCTAAACACAACTATAGAAACATCTCAGTGGTTTGTCTATGAAATCCATTGTTACATGTACACATACAGTAATCCTATTCAACCCCCCCCACCACCACACACCTGATTTTGTTGATGATATCCACTCCAGACTGCTCCAGGAGGGTTTTGGTGACAAAGCTTTTGGGTACAATCATCTTGGTTGAGCTGGCTTTTATTAGCTCTGGACGAAGATTACTCCTCTTCATCACGTGCGGGCACAGAGACTCTGCTGAATCCACCATCGACTCCAACAGAGTCTGGAGGGAGTGAAGATAAGCAGAAGATGAGTGAACGTCTTGATTTGAGAGTCCAGCAGCAATAAACAGAATTTTCAAAGGGAAACTTAATTAAGCACCAACAGTCGCTGATTACGTTTATCTTTATAAAATTAACTCTTTAATTTGGTTACATCTTTTATGTCTTCGGCTCATCGCTGTGATATTTCTGCTTTTTAATTCCCTGAGATTAGCGATGCTATATGTCATACTTAATTATAATTTCTTTCTTTTATCCTACATTTCTGGAATTTATAGCAGCTGTTGTTCTCTGAATGATTTGATGATTTTATTTTGCAGCCAGGCACTATATAAATAGAGGTTGTTATTATCATTATCATTATTATTAACCAATAAGTTCCTTGAAATCCTTTAACTTTCACCGCCTGTAGATGGCGCCTATTTCCTAATTTTCCCCTATTTATCACAAACAGACCCTGTAAACCACAATTATATGATGAATTATATGATGTGTATATGATAAACTTTGACCTACTTGTGTTAGATTTAGGGTCTTCAGACCTTAACTGTCTTTATGTATTATTCTTGGTCTCATACTCTAGTTATGAAGTTCTGACTCTACCTGCAGTTGCTGGTCCATGACAGTCGTCACCTCCCCGGCCATAGACTCCAGTTTCTCCTGGATGGGTCCTGCTGACGAGCTGTTCACCTCCTCTCTGGCAGCTGATCCTAGGTGGTAGAGTTTAGGGAGCAGCTGGGGGAGACACAGAGAGGAGGACAATGGATGGATGTAGGAATAAAGGAAAGGATGCAGGAAACTACTAGACAACTGATCTCCAAATTGGAGATGAAACCTTTTCATTTCCGAGCACCAGAAGGCCCTGTGAATAATGTGTCCCTCCTCACCGTTTTAGAGTTCCTGGCATCTTTGATGAGGCTCTCTGCTGCTCTGACGTCCTCCAAGATGGCGTCTGTCTCTGAGTTCCTCAGAGAGTTCAGGTGGTCCTGCACCTTCACACAGATCCTGTCAATCATCTGGAAGACGAGCATAAGAGTCAAATGTTGTATTAGTTCATACCTAATGTGAACATATAAAGGCTATTTTCAGTTCTGTGGTATGTCACCTCTTCCTGTGTGATGATGTGGAGAGATACTGATTTACCTACAAAGTAATAACTACATGATAACTACAGTGGTGAGACACACCACGAGTCATCTCCACAGAATATAAATGTAACCAGAATCTTAGTCACAAAACACAAAATCTCTTTGCAGCAAATATGCACTGATTGTGGTGCATATGAAGTCAGTTATAGTACTTTTGTGTTATGCTGTTAACACACCTGTTGTGTGGTTGTGGTGACGATGCCCTGCTGCAGTCGATAGGCCTGTTCCTGCAGGTATTTCCTGGTTTCATGGTTCCTGTACAGATAATTCTCAATCTGGGGGAAACACAAAAACATATATCACTGTTATTAAATTATGAACCAAAGTGATAAAGATGTAAATAAATGGGTTCCCTGAAGTTGTTGCATATAACACGTTTACTATACTATAAAAATCTTGTTACAGTGTTACTGTGAGATGTCTTTCTATACCTTTAGCAAAGCATCCTCTGTCTTCTCAGGGCTGGCCTTCAGAGCCTGGGAGGCATCGATGATGGGGATGGGCATGAAACGAATGGTGAAGTTCCTAATGGACACACAGCCAGAGGACATTGTTCCAGACAGAGACGTGTGCAGAGATAAGGCAAACACAGTTATTTCAACACTACAGATACTGTAGCATAATAAAATAAGATGCACAGATCAGAGTTTGTAATTTTACTTCACAGTGCTGTACAATAGCAAATGGAGAGAAATGCTTACACTTCCACTGATACGTTTATTTATAATTTAAATGTCATTCATTTCAATGATAACTTGCCATGATGTCTGCTGAAGCATGACATATCCAGCTCAATGAGCATAATCATTTATATATGTTAATTTATATATGGTATGTTTATATCTGGGTGTGAATCAATCCGTAACACTGTAACCCCAGTGGAAGAAAAAACTGGCAACATTTAGAAAATGCAACTAAATTCACCCCTGATTGCTCTGTGTGTGTGTGTGTGTGGTCTCACACTGGTCTATTACAGAGCAATGAACTGGCCCCATTAGAGAGGTTACTGATGTTGAAATAGAGGTCAGCGCTCAGCATTAATATTCACATAATGCTGGAGGAGAGGGGCTGACACAGGAGAAGGGAAAGCAGAGGCCACAGAGAGATGAAAATGAGGCTGTCTGGACACAAAGGAGTGTTAGTGGGATGCTGACGATTATCAACCTCAGGTAAACGGATACATCTTTACTCAGATATTTGTGGCTTTAGGATAAACACACAAACACACACAGAGTGAAGCAGCGCAGCAGGCAGCATGGTGCCAGTACTAATGAAGATATGGCTTCTGTGTGAACCCGTCTGCTGTCTTCCCTCATCTCCTCCAGCTCCTACAAACTTCTGCCTCCCTCACTATCTTTTAAACATTTTTCCTTTCATTTTACCACTAGAGTGAAAATTCTGTTTCAATGTGAGCAGAAACAGAATAAGATAACGGACAGCCAGAGCGGCTGATGTGCTGTTTTTATGTTTGCAGCGGCTCACATTGGGAAAATAAAACATGCTGGAATTGCTGCACTTTATGATTTTCATCAGTGATTGATCTGCAGAGTTGTTTTTTTCTCAATTAACTGATTAAATGGCTGGATTTGGATGGATTAATTCAGCTACTAATCAATTAATCGACCAATTGTTTCATCTCTTCTTGGAATGTTCTCTACTGATCATTACATGCATGAGCCTTTATCATATTTGATGTTATTTACGCTATCAAACCTTGAAAGGAGACTTGATGTGTCCTTGAAATACGTCAATAATGGTTGAAAAGCATTAATTCTTTAACGTTCATGGCAGGTGAATGTAATAGCTTGCATATATCATAGCAGTATTGAAAGTCTTGGAGAACCTCTGAAGAACATAACATCAAGCATTATAAAACATATTCTGACACAGACACATGAGGAGACTGCCTGAAGGGGAGCACAGACACACACAGGCACCGCTGCACTGTAGAATAGAGAACAGGAGCAGGGAAAAAAAAAGTTGTTATTTCAATAACGAAATACTCAGAGACTCAGAGGGGAAATGGGTAGATGTGCTGCTGGGAAAATATGATAAACAGAGGGGGAAGATGAGAGATGGAAGAGAGGTGGATGTACAGATGTGTCCCAGAAGCAAATTTAGTGAGATGCACATGTCGCTTCAAACTCCTGCACAGAATATTGAACGTTCAGGTCCACAGACAGAAGAGGCGGTAGACAAAGAAATCTGATTTATTCCGTCTCAACTTGTCTTTTCGTCTCTCTTACTGTGCTCTCTCTTCCTTTCCCTTCCTCAGCATCTTTTCTTCCGCCATTGCTTCTGTGCTGTTGTATTCCCTGTGTTTGTCTCTCTGTGTTTTTTTTCCTCTCATCCTCTCACCCCTTCTCTTTCTGTCTAAACACACCTTAACGTTTCTTCGTGCTCAGCACAAATGACATCTGGGCTGCAGCAGCTGCACACCATCAGAAGTTTCCAGCACAACAATGCATCTATGTGCATAATAACAGCATACAGCTATAGACTCTGTATTACACAGATACAGACGGAGCTACATACTTCTCCAGGGCAGCTGCTACATCCTGAAGACCCTGAGGGCTGGTGTTGTTCTTATCCCAGATCACAGTCCTGCACAGAGAAACACACAATGTGACACAAGCAAAGCTGCAACCGATGAATTCAGAGATTCTCCACAACATTTTAGTGTCTGTCTACTAACAACAAACCAATACGGATGAAGCTAAACTACAGCTCTATTTCTGGTCACTGTTATTGTCTACTCATACTTCACGTCATTTTATCGGTCAATACTTTATAACTTCCCTGATTTAGCATTTATATACATTATATAAATAATTAAACACAGGGTTTAAACACACTGTGGATGTAAGGACAGCTGTGATAACATGAAATATGTCCTCATTGTAATTCATACATCGCCATCGTGTGACATAGACTTTGACCCATGAACGTTTGCAGTACTAACCTGAGCTTGGAGTTGATCTGCAGCGCCTTGGCCAGCATCTTGGCTCCCATGTCCCCCATGGCGTTCCCGCTGATGTCTAACCTGGTGAGCGAGGAGTTGCTGCCGAGCGCGTTCAGCACGATGGTCAGATCGCTCTTTAGTCTGGAGTCTGCTAGAGACAGAGAGGTGAGGGGCTGGGGAGGGAGGATTTGAGGGAGAAAGAAGTGTACATGTGGGGTGGGAGGAGGAGAAAAAGTGTTAAGAGAGGGTTCATATTATGAGATCCAGGGTTAAAAACACATTCTTATTATGACTGTTACACCTTGTGTGTATTTGGCAGTGCAGTGGAAAGTAGGAAAGTGGTTTATCTGCCACCTGCAGGCTGTTCAGAGTCAGAATTGATGAACTGCCCTCCACTTCTCTGTGTTAATTCAGCTTTGGTGTCACCAACAAGCATTCAGAAGGCACTTTCCCGGCCCTCACTGTACATCACTGCCAACTCCAACAAAAGCTATTGTAATTTATGCCACTGACAGCATTAATATTCTTTTAGGCAGTGCCAGCTTGTTTTCTCCTCCAAGAGTCCTTGAATTTATTTACTTGTCCATGGATGCTTGGTTTCCCTGCGTCCTCTCTTTCTGTGGCTTAACGCTGATTCTGTTTGTTTCCCTCGCCCACCCTGTGATCTTTGGCACTTCCTTAGAGAAAGTGCAAGCATGCAGTCGGACATGACTGTCAGAGCTCCCAGCAACTCTGACACCCTCACAAAAGTCTCTGAAGCTTTTTAAATTCAAAGAAAACAATAAAAAGCATTATTTTTTCACATTTAAAAACAAAAAGATTCACTGACAGTCTACAGATTTAACTACTATTGTCGTTACCAGCTAATAAAGCTAGATGATTTCCTATTAAGTCCAACTTCCTCTTCTGCAAATGTAGCTTTAAATATAAAATTCTTAAGTTATTGCAGGGGCTGGTGACTCAAAAAGGGCGAACCTCAATCAAACATTTATCGGAGGATCAAGTGGACTTGCAAAGACTTCTCTAAAATGTCAAAGGTATTATCATTCAAAACTCCACGGGGCGAATGAAAAATTCAGCACTGGATCAAGTGGACTTCTTTGTGATGTGAGAGTGATACGAAGGTTTACAAATATCCCGCAGCGCCCGTCTGTTCTCCAGAGTTGAGCTGCTCTATGATGCATGCCATTTACACAGCTGGAAACCATCTTCACAAACACGAGACGGGGCTAAGAGTCGCTCCTAACTGGCTGAGTTAGGAGAACCTCCTAAAAATAATTCCTAATTTTAGGGCTCTACTTTTCCTCACTGCTACATTCAGTCCATGAACTGCAGTACAAATATAGAAGAGACTATATATGTTTGGTACATGTGTCAACGCGGCTTCCAGCGTAGCATCTCCAACAGGACCATATCTAAATATGATTCCTCCTCTGCATGGATTAACACCATGGATATCACACTCTAACAGTGCACACAGAGGCAAAAAGCATACAGCTGTGCAAGAAACACTCCCAGTGAAGTCTGTTAGCTCAGTGTTTTATTAGCTCATCACCTGACTGATCTCTAGAAATACAGTTTTTGTACTATGTCATAAAAGAAAACTTGGCAACAGAGTGATAAATGATGTGATTTATGATATTAAGACATATTTCCCTCTCTAATGAAGTTTGTCTCTGAAGGACAGTGATACAGTGAGGAGATATTTTATAGAAAGTGTAGTGATGAGTGTGTAGAGGAATAACATCGACACGGTTCCAAAGGCAGGGAAATTACTTTTTTATGTCTTATCTGCGGATGCAGAGAGAATTATTTACTGCCTGCGTGTGCTCCTCTGGGCCACAAAGCAGACATTAAACATGCAAATTTAAATAGGTACATGTTTATGGACCTGTAGCCACAGTCTTTATACAGTGATATAAAGTAGAAACAAGATCCCTACCACTGGGTTCCAGCACTGTTTCTAACACCTAAATAAGAACCTCCTAGCACATAAAACCAGCGCACCAATACCATCTGGTTGTAGCAGTGAACGTAGCGGAAGGGAAGCCTACAATGGTGACATCTGTATGTTGTGCCAGCTGTAATTACACATCCTTTCCCTCCCTATGGCTGAAACACACGAGCTGCAGCAGTGATGAAATCATTGCTCGGGCTCGTACACGTCATGTTTAATAAAGCCAAGAAAATGCGAAATTGTAGCCCAAGTAAAAAAAATGACTTTAAACCACAGACAAATTCATCTATTTAATGCATGCCCATAAAACGATGAATAGTGTGTTTATTATTCTAAAGAATATCATTTATCCTGCATTGTGTGTTCAGCAATATAACATCCAGTTCACAATAGCCTGGCAGGGGGGAATATGGTGCTCTTAATGATTATTCTTACCCAGACACTCAAGGATTAACATTGTTACGCAGGAGAAATTGGGGTTGAACTGTTCACTCTCCACCTCTTCTGCAGCTTCTCCTCTGACTTTATACTGGTGAGATTTAGGTTGTTGATGATTTCTGACTGCCATCGCCCAAACCACAACATTCACAACCATCATTTGGATATCCAAATGTCTCTAATATATGTTCTTTGTTTATTACAGATTACCCAACTTTCCTTTCTCCATGGATGACATTTAAATTGGTGCTGTTTGTATTTTTAAAAAGAATTAATTCAAAGAATAGTTCAGTATTTTAGGAAAAGACGCCCATTTGCTCTGTGCTGAGAATTAGATGAGAAGACTGATACTGAGGCAGTAACTTCCTGGAGTCTCAGCTCATTGCCTGGAAACCTAACAGTGCAAAACAACATTATTAATGAGCATTAGAGGTGCGAGATGGCAGCTTTGATTATCACTGGACAGAGACAGGCTGGCTGTTCCTCTTATACTAAGCTAAGCTTTTTCAGATGCAGACTCAAAATGGAGTGGTGGAAGAAATTTCCCAGAATGCTCTGTGAACATGGCTACTGTGCAGGCAAAGAAGCCCATACATGTATTTATATCTTCACAAATGATCGTGCAAAGATCGTAAAATCTGTTGGAATCTAATATATCTTAGTATAATGCAGATGTAAAGGAATCTGTAATTGGATCGTTATGCATTTCAGAAAATCATGATTCACAACATTCATTTACAAGTATTTACATTTGTTACAGTTAACAGTTATTTCCATGTCTCATATATGAAGCTTGAAAAATAATCCAGCCCCAATTTTTCTGCAGTTCCCCGCTCATCCCATATCAGTCCAGGGCAGAAATTTGTACAGGCACCCTAACCCTAACCAAAACAGCTGATGTGAAAACATGCTTCCTGGCCGGTTAACCTGTCAACGGTGTCAGATTTGTCACTATAATAGCTGATAATTGTCGCATTATATAATTAAAAACAACTGTATAATGGTATGACCATGTTGTCGAATTCCAGGGACTCCTGAGAGAACACTTTCAAGAGCATTTGCTCTAGAGTTGTCCTATGTATGCAAAAAAACCCTGATTTTGATCATGCTTTGACCTGCCACCTTTAACCTCTCCCAGTACCCATTCCCTCCTGTTCTTTGTATCCCACCTGCAAAGCCAGATAACCAGCTCATACACATACACAATCTTCTCATGCACATAATGACACGCACGCACGCACGCACGCACGCACGCACGCACACACACACACACACACACACACACACTCCAAGCATCCAGAGACCAATCGAGCACAGAGCAGCTCAATAGGACCATCAATCTAGCACATCCTCCACAGAGGGAGACAAAAAAAGGGCAGGCACTGGGGCAAAATTTGTTACAGCTCCCATGATGGAGAGAGAGATAAAATGAGTGAGACAGATCGAGGGACTAGAAGAGAGCGAGAAGAAAGAGAAAATCTCTATATTTCACAGCAGGTTTTCGGAGCAATTGAAGAGAACGATCGCTTATCTGGCATCTTTCATCTACAAAAATTCCTCCTGTAGCCACTGATACACACAGGGAGGGGAAAATCTAACGGCTGGAGGGAGTTTTAAGCTAAGCCATCAACTCTCACATTAGATTTAACAAAAAGAGTTGAGCCAACACCTGCACCTGAGTGAAATAGCATGAATATTTGAGTAGCGCATTCATAAACCACATGACTTCAGCTGAATCTGACACTTTATTGATCACTGTAGGGACATTACGTTCACACCACCCTCCACTGGAGAGGTCAGAGGTCAGTTGCAGAGCAGCTGGTGGAGATTCGGTGATGTGCTATTCCTCACAAAAGCCAGACAGAGAATGAAATTAAAAACTCACCGACTCCTCCTCTTGAATCATATGGACCAGGCTGTCCAACACTGGAGCAAGGTTTCTAAATGAGGGCGGAGAAAGACAGGAAGAAAACACTGAGAGAACAATATTTAGAGAGCATAGAAAAAATATAAAATTATACTGTTTCTAGATTATTCACACTAAGCCACAAGCAAACCCAGCCTAACCACTAAGCTTCGTCTCATACTGTACACATCAGCTGAGCAACCTCTCCACTCCTGTACTGTAAGCCGCTCTTACTTGGACTTGATGTTGTTGAAGTTCTTGCCCAGAGAGAGGTGTCTGATGGATCGGTTCTTTGCTAACCACACCAGCAGAGTGGACAGGTCTGAGTCTAGGCCTGGAGGGACAGAAATAGCTTAGAAATGACAATAGTGCGTACTGATCTTAACAGATTTCGGTAGTTGCGGGGTGAGGACGAAAAGTTCAGTAAATATGTGCACAATATGCATGGAAGCTGCCACCTCACCGTTGTCTGAGATGTCCAAGCTGGAGATGTTTGGGATCTCGGCAATACAACCTTCCAGGATCTGAGAGCCTCCTGACCGCAACTGGAAAGACAGGAGAGCATTTTTAAACACACTCACACAATGTAGAGGAGCTTGTAACACTTCTGCACTACGACTGGTATGAGACAGCTTTTGCAGAATCCTGCACTATGACTGCAAAAAAAGATTAACATTAATGTCACAGTGCTTTCACAAAGGCTTGCAAATGTTCGCACAAATCCAACAATATGAGATTCAAGTAAACCTGTGTGCACCTGTTAAAACCACAAAGCTAGTGGTTTACATCAAAACATCTGCATATGAATCCTTTGTGAAACATGCATTCAGTCTCTACACACAGACGGCTAATAATGGAAGCATGCAGGGTGGACTTATCAGTAAGACTAACATAGAAATGGAAAATAACTTAAAATAACGCAGATCATCCAGAACAATTGCAGCGGGATGTTGCTTCTAGCTAAGTCTTTTCTTTTCATGTGAAATGTTGATGGAAAAATGGACCCCGAGAAGAATAGGATCAGCAGAAACATGTAATATCTTCCAGACGTGCAAAACAAAACAAAAAGGAGGAGGAATGAGATGTTAATTATTAAGAGTGAGCGCACTGGTACTTACACAATGGCCAAGCTTACAGACGCATTAGGGGGAGAGAACAGCATGTCAGAGCCACGCTGACAATTACCAGCAACAAAACACACAGATGCTTAATGATCATACTTCTGTTCAAACACACACTCACCAGTCACATACACGCTTGCACAAACACTCTCGACAGGGGTCATATGCACAGTCCTTATTTTGCATGCTGTCAGCCCACTCAGAGTTTCGGGCTGCCTCCGCCAAACGGTTCATTAAGACTTCAAAAAAGGACGGAACGCATCATTTCCCCCCGCAGCTTCGGTTTGGGAAGATTTCTATGGGAATGTGGAATTGGATTTCCTGTGTAATTTGTATTCATGTGTTATCTTTAGCAAGCCCATTCAATCTGCAGCAAGACTTCTTTTTCTGTCGGAGCAGGGGAGGAGATGGAGGCGAGGTAGCTGCTGTGTGTGTGTGTCTGCGTGCATGAGAGTTGAGATGAAACAATTAGAGATGGAAACTAAACCCAACCCCCACCCTCACCCTTCTGTACAGCTCTCCCCCTCCACCCCCACCTGCTGTCTGCCAAGTATTCCATTACACAGCCTCTTAACAGTGTCACGGGCCTGTCAAATGGTTTTGGAGTGGATCCTAAAAAGCTGATTGCATTGGACCAGTATTACCTCCAAACTATTAAAACCCTCACTCCCAAAACTTGAGCTGACAAGGGCACTTACACAAATGTTACCAATACTGGAAACAGAGAGAATAAATGGATAAAATCAGGAAAACAACACCAGTGCTCCCCTAAAATCCACTGATTGTAGTCGTTTGATTACCCAAGATATCTTACACTGAATTACTGTTGTGGGATGCAGATCTCCAAAGAAAGTTAAGGGCTCCAGCTCTATAGATGTTACATTAAGGTTTGATTTCACAAGTGTATTAGTAAATATTTACATGATTTGATATGTACACACCTTGACAGAAGTCACTATAACTGAGTATGCATGGATGTGCGGTCTTACCTCACAGCAGCTGAGGTCTAGAGACACGTCCTTCAGATTGAGATTACTGGCCAGGCCAAGCAGGAGAGCTCTAAAACAACATTATTATACACAATTAAAAAACAAGAATAGAAAAAATGTAAAGAATCAAATAATTATTATTTTTTTAAAAGTTACATTTTGCTACATTTCGTTCATTTGTCTCTATTTGTGGTCACATACGTTTTGCCACTGCAGCGTCTAAACGCCGAAACCGTGCTCTAATGCAGCCCCTCACTGTGAGACAGGCAACTTTAATTGGACTGCTTTTAAAGGGACCACAGGTGATAAAAGAAGACGAGGAACAAAATGTGCAGTCAGTGAGAATGTGGGACAGAAGCTCCTCAGACACATTAAATGTGAATGAATCCGTCTCTCACTTGAGGGCCTCTGGCGGCAGCTTGGTTCCTGACACGTTGATGGAGCTGAGCGACATGGCACTGCTGAAGAAGTGCTTGAATGACGGAGGCACCTCTTTGCCTTTCCTACAAGAGAGCAGGAGATACAATGATGCCAGACGGATACAGCGATGACTTGAAGTGCAACTTTTCAGACAGTTTTCTTAAAGCTCCTTTGATCCAACACCACATAAGGCTCAGTGATGTAGCTCCATTCGATGACCTGAAATTCAAGGCCAACATCAAGCTTTTAGTTCTCTCGCAATGTCCTAAAAGCCTGTGACCCATTTTAGCTTTGATCCACTGTTTAAAAAACTGTTTGTGCTCCACAAAACAAAGGATTCATAGGGGATTTTCACAAAGAAGATTCACTCAAAGTCCCAGGTATAACCCTTACTCATCCCACCCCCGCCCCTCCCTTGACGATGTCCTCAGCTCCCTAGAGACACCCTGGAAAGAGAGATAATAATGGGGGGAAAACTCCACCCATCACCCATCTGTTAGACACAAAATCTGCCCACACACATCTGAACCATGCCTCCTTACAAACACAAGCAGACACTTGCATCGTCCTGCAGTTCATTTTGCCTGCAATGGCACGTTGCCACCAGCAGGTGTCACACACAAACATACATTTTTGGCTAAAAGAAACTACGGTGACACATCTGTCATCTCAAGTGAAAAAGAAACTGATGAAGAAAGTATTGTAGTAAGATGGAAAGGAACATCACAGGTAAGCCTCAGTGGGCTGAATCCCATGTTCCATCAAGTACATGATGGATGATGCGGAGCAGATCCCAGACCAGGTTTGGGATGCAATTCAACATCTATATTGCAATAAGGTCCTGATTTAATAATATTCATAATTTCATAATAATTTCAACTGCAGACTGATCTACAAGTGCAAAACAAGCACGCAAGTTTGAGATGCATGCTTGGCTTTAGCTTTAATAACATGTGCTACTGCATTTGTTTTAATTAAATATTTAATTAAAGGCAGATAAATATTTCTGTGTGATGAACGCTATTTATGAGCAAGCTTTTAATCCGAGGAACTGTCCTCAACCGTAGCCTGTTCTGTACTTTCGTTGGTATTTGGGAAATCTTGCTAATGTGCACTCTTGATAAAAGCTACTACAGCACAATAAGTTTTCTTTCCTCACTGTCAGGTAACAGTTGAGCTCTTACCTGTGAGGGAAGACACTCTTTGACACGTTAAGAACAGAGAGGTGTTGGACCGAGCCTCGCAGCAAAGCTGAGCAAACCTGGAAAACACACAGAACATGTCACCAAACTGTAACAACTGAAATAATCGATGAGGTCTGAGACACAACGCTGTTGTTCTTTGCACGTCCCAACTCTCACTCTGCACCTGTGTGCAGAGACTGTTGTGCCTATGTTTACAAGTATGTCAGTGATTTTATATCTGACTGAACGTGAGAGAGACACAAATGATTTAGGGGCTAATCAATATCTGCAGTGACAGACTGACAGCTGGCTACATCTCAGAGTAATCAATAAGCTGGATTTGGCTCTCGGACCCACATCAATACATCACATACAGTATTCAGACCGCTTGGCAGGCAGAGAAAAGCAACAAAGATTGAGTGGGTGCATAAAACTGGATTACATTCCCTGCAACACAAATATTAATGGCTTCCACTTCATCGTACAATGCAGTATAATGAGATACAACTCTAATTGCATGCTGCTTTATTTGTTTGTTAGGGCCTGTTTGTTAAAAACGCGTTCTCCATTATCATATATCTCTGTGCCCAATTATCTCGTAATTTAGCTCCTTTTTGCGATGAGCACCAGGCAGGGCATCAAATCAATGTGCCCCATGTGACTCACCTGGTCCAATGAGCAGTCAGTGTTGGAGAGGTCAAGGGTTGCCAGGCTGTTGGGTTGACCCAGGAAGTGGTAGAAATGCTACATGCAAAGCAAAATAAAACATTAAATGTATTGTCTTTGTACTGTTTTCAAATGAGCAGATGTCAAAAAGGATTAGTAGATGATCACATTCTGTTTTACTTATGTTTTACAGTGTCCCAGCTGTTTTGGAATCAGGGTTGTAGAACAATGTGAGACTGCGCGTACTGTGTGTAGCTTTTGTGAACTTCAGTAAGGTATTTTCTTTCATGTTTTCTCTTTGATTCTCCTACTGCTGAGTGTCAGCTATCCTTTTCCTTCATATATCACCTTATCTATCCAATCAGCTGTTGGATGCTGATCTTAAAATATCACTGTGATCCTGGTTATGTGCAGGACTATTTCTTGGATGGGTGCGGTAACTTTCTGGAGCCTCAATGTCACCAGACAACTGAAGGAGACTCCTGTTAATTTGTGAAGGTTAGAAGCTAGCTGTTTATGCTTATGCTAAGATAAGATAACCAGCTGCTGGCGTTAGCTTCACATCTACTGTACAATCATGAGAGGGGTATTGATCATCTCATATAACTCTTTGTAAGAAAGGGAACAAGTATATTTCCCAAATTCTCTAAGTGTTCTAATGTCTGGTCCGGGTATTTTTCAAAATGTAGCCTTGTCTATGTGTTTTTGCCTTTCTTCCACATACAAACACTGTTTTAGGTCACTGAAAATTGTGCTTTTGGAAAACTTCCACAGTGAAAATATTCAGAAACTCTGTTTGCAGTGTTGCCATGTAGACAGGGAGTTTCTGGCTTGTGACGACAGAGTGTGTGCTGTTATCTCCTTTGTTTACTATGGCGAAGGCTCGTCATGATTTTGCCATACTGGAATCAGACCTCTAGTTGCTGGTGCCAACCAGTAATAGCATTTTTCAGGCTTCTGATTGGCTAACATGGCTTTATGGTAAGGGTTATATCGCCACCTGTTGGTTTGGCATGCACTTGACAGCACCTCAATTGCGTTACTCGTATGCGTGTTCTTATATGAAGTTTTTTTTTAAACTGTGAGAATAAATGAGAAAAAATCCATTTAAAAAAAATACCCACGTACATGTAGACTAGGTATCACTTTCTGTCACTGCAGCACTTTGGCCAACAGATGATACTTACCGCTGTCTCTGTTGTCAAGCTACAGTTACAGTATATCACTGTGATGGCATGATTGTGTCTGTTAGACTAGATTTTGATGTATCTGTGCTCTGAACAGATGTCGGATGTCCTGAGTCGATGCTCTCCAACAGACAGACATGCTAACTGATTTATAATGGAATGAAAAGGCCCCCACACAACTGCAGCACTGACCTGGTTCAATCAATTAAGTGTTATTGATACTAGCTCTAAAATGGATTAGAAACTCTGTGTGTGTGTGTGTGTGTGTGTACGTGTGTTTGTACCTGCATGTCATCTCCTCGGAGGACATTCCCTGAGAGGTCCAGATGGACCAGGCTGCTGGGGATAGACGGGTTGGCACTCAGTGACTGGCACAGGCTGTTCACCCCTAAAACACACACACACACACACACATGCACACGCACAGTGTCAGCATTATCACAACCCTCAAATCTCCACTTGATGTTTTGACAGCATATTGAAGGAAATAGCAGAGGAAATGAGCAGCGGGTGAAGACAGGAAAGAACAGGATCAGAATGCAGAGTGAACGCATGGGAAGTGAAAACAGTATGCTTTCTCATGGTTGTGCAAATGTAATGCCACGCCTCTGTCAGTGTCATGCCATGCTAAAGATGAAGCATTCTCCTCTTCTTCATATGTCATACGAAAATACATCAGAATAAACTGATTAAAAGCATTATCAAACGTCAGCCTCTAAAGATCCTCATGAAGCACTACAATCACTCAAATGATTAGGACTGATTTGAACGTGTGTATTTGCATCTTGTGTATGCGTCTTTGCAGGCATGGATTTCTACTGCACAGTGTGTGTGTCATATTGACATACTGTGCGTACAAGCACTGACCCGTGACACCACGTCTATCACATGGCTGACACTTTTGCAAAGTCCTGACTCTGCCAGGAAATCAAGGCGTGAGCGTCAAGTGACTGATTTGACAGAGCTAGACGTCATGGAAGAGATGAAGAAGGGTGTGACACATGAAAACGAGAGAAATGAATCGAAATGCAGATCACTAAGAGAGAGAATTATTAATGATTTTTACAACAGATGAAAGCATTTCAGCGGATTCAAGTTATATTCAATTCGATTTGAAATTCAAAAGCTGAAATGACTGAATTACAGGCTTCATCAGATAAAAACAGTGCTAAAAAAAGACAAAAAAAAGACAGAAAGACATGTCCTCAATCCTCGACTGTCGCTATGAGCTTTTGGGGTTTGGATTATGGATTGGGCCTTTAGCTACATGAGCAGGGCTCAGTTAAAGCTACGCAGCCCTTTCGCAGCCCACGCTGTGAAATGTGATAGCTCTTTATTGATTGCCTGAGAGCAGTGGGTCCCTACAGACAGGGCCTGGTGCTGGAGCGTTTGCTTTGGGTGAGAACCAAGAAGAAATTTTTACCTTGAAGCGAATGTTGACAACTGGCACATTTAATCGAAAAATTATGACAAGAACGACTACAAATCCCCTGCAGTTTTTGCCAGGAAAGCCTCGGCACAATCAGCCCCTTCGCAGCATTTCATTAAAGGCCATTACTGCAGAAAGATTTTTCAATCTTGTCAAGAGGTTACGGCTCTACTGACTGAAGGAAAGTGGTCTGGTAAGCAGCATTTATGCAAATGAAACATGCAGTGTTTACAGATGTCTGTGAACAACACATCCTTTTCTTACCCTCCCACTCCCACTCAGTTAGATGTTCACGATGAAGTGTCATTATCATCTCAGAGGTGGGTATGATCAGATTAGAGGAAGATGCATTTGACCATTGGGGAGCACATAAATTAAAACTAAAAACTCAAAGCCTGCTGATCACGGTGCAACATTCATATTATTTTCTTGTATTTCAATCATTCCAACCAACGACCAAATGTTGTCCTTCACCTTCCATGTGTTTCAGGAGCTGTGTGCAAAAGCAAAGTGAGGGCAGCACATACCTTTGGGCGATAGTGAGGTTCTGGAGAAGTTTATATGCTTGAGCCCCATACGAAGTTTGGCAAACTGAGCACCCAGGGAGGAGACACCTGCAGCAAGAGAGCGTCAGTGATTCTCCTCTCCATTCAAGCCGCCTTTTTCATCCACCGTGAGTATCAGGACTTTTAAACACAAACCCCTTTGCACCTTGATTCAAAACTTATAGGACTTCTAAGTTTCTGCTATATTAAAATGCAGCCTATCTATCTTATAGAACTAAAAACAAATTAGACAATGATACAAGCAATTCTCAAAGAGAAGCAACAATGATGCTGAAATGATTTTCTTATGCCAGTTGGTATCTATATCTATATGTGTATAAAGTCATCACAGTGACTAGACGGACAAAAAAAGGTTCATTTTGCACAAATGCATAAAACTACCAAATGTCTATCAAGGCAAAGTCACCAAAAAATATGGTCTTGTTTCATTGAATAAACACACATTCAGTGGATCCTTCTGTAAATTTTACATGAGAACAAATAAGCCTGATATCTGTGAGCCTGACAGATCTGTCGTATGTTTACATGCCTGAATATTTGGTGTATGTATCTTTAATTCATGTGTCCTGGTTATACTGAGAGACTGTAGGATAGAGGTGATGAAATATTAAACTTGTTGCACTTACTGTCCTGTAACAAGTGAACCTAAACTGTCAATATTATCACACTCCATACCTGCGACAGGCTGTAGTATGTGTAGTAGTAGTACAATGAGTGAATGCTGCACATTTACAAGAGGGGAAAGGAAATCTGACTGCAAAATGACTACTGAATGTTTAATGCATTCAATATTTCACTTTGGTAGCAGTTAGCTTTCACACCTGATGTAGACCAGAGCTGTTTAGAATAGAGTTATAGCAGAGATGAGCACATTAGATCAGATGAGAGCAGATATTGTACCTCTGTCCTCCAGTGGGTTGTTGGCAAGATTAATGGTGGTGAGTCCTGAGCTGGGGTTATGGGCCAGGGCAGCAGCTAGCTTCTGGGCAAAATCACTGCAGAAAGTGAAAGAGCGCAACCATTATGTGTGTATGAGCAATTTCCTGTATGTGTGCAACCCATCAAAAAGCTTTGGCGGCAGAAATATCCTTTTCTTGCTGCAGCAGAAATGCAGAGCAGAACAGAAGTCCTGCATGCTGGCTTACTGTCACATTGTCATGACCACTGGGACACTTCAATAAAAGGGACACTTGTGCTTTTCCTGATATGACAAGTCGAAAAGTCTGCTGTGAAAAAACGTTATTGAATGTTTCTTTACCAACTGGCAAACACCTGACTCTATAGCTCTTTGAGCTATAGAGGCGAGTGGCTCGTGCATTGCCTCGTGCCACTAATAATTTGCTGCCCATAACTGACAAAAACATAAATCCTGCCAACATTGACAGCTAAATCAAAAGTCTGCCACGAGTATATGTTTCACATTGTATTTTAAGAACTGGTTAATTGCATTTCTATCAAGTTGTGGGATTTTTAAGATTTTTAAAAAAGGGCCCAAACTGATGCATCCGGTTGAGAAAAGCTTGGATCCTACACTTCCAACAATGCAAGGTCATGTCTATCATTAATCCCTTCCTGTTTTGGAAACACCAACATCTTTCAAACTCACCTTAGTGACACAGGCATTCTGCTAAAAAATGGTATTCCCCAAGTTCAAGCTGAAGTGATTAGACTCAGTTTTTTTCCCACTAAACAAAAGTCTGTCAGAGCGACAGAAACCATGATTAAAAATGTTTTTCACAGGTCAGGTATTGATGGACAGTGACATGTAAAACTGGTTGAGTGCCCCTTTAATAGTCAGTTATTCTTACGTTTTGAGTCCTGCGTTGTCCAGAACCAACTCTTCCAGGCGACTGGAGCGAGACACCACCCGCAGAATCTGCTCACACACGTCTGCAGACTGAACACACACACACACACACACACACACACAAAGATGTCAAGAAAAACCTTTGCTGTTGTCCATAACTCTGGAGGCAGTATTATTCAAACGAGACAGAAAAAGATCTCTTAATTTACTCGAGGTTTTGTGTTAGCGCTCTATAAAACAGTCAATAGTAAGGGTGATTTGAAAAAGATGAAAAAGAGATAAAATGTGAGATATTCTGAGTCTCACAGCAGAACAAGTAGATCTTAGCTCACTAATTTGCTCATCAAAAGCATAAAAAAACACCCTATTTAACTGAACCAGCTCAGAGGCTTAAAAGGCACATTTATCTAGAACAGCAAAGCTTGGGTCGAAACATTCAAGGTCACAGGAATAACACAGAAATGTACTTTTGGGTCACGTGGCGAACCCCACTGTTCATATTCTAATTGAAGTTGCATTTCAGAACGTAAAAAAACTAAGAAAAAAAACCCAAAAGAGCATAAGAGTGAATTCTGTCTCTTTGGCTTAAAGGCCACTTATGCGTGACTCGGAGAGACTGGGGACAGCCGACTTTAGACACTTTAGAGGAAGAAAAGTTGCCTCCCCTCTGTGGTCTCAACACCGCAGGAGATGGAGTCGGGGGAGAAAGAGCACTCATATTGAGACAAAATTAAAAATTCAACAGTTGGACGTACGTGCCCTACCTAGATGTGCACTGACCCAGTTCACTGTGTGCTGCGTCATAGTCAAACACACAGGCAGACACACATCCTTGTTGGCCTTGGTGCCGTTTACACCAATTCACATTTTCCTACACTAATTATCTGCCCTGACTCATAACACAAACACTTTCCATCATAATAACTGAACTTTTATTAGAGCATTGTTGCGTTGTTATTCTTGTTAATTGACATTCCTGTTTCTCTCAGCCTGCAGCCTCAGTGTGGCCTAAACACTGGCGACATTGTCCCACACTGTTATCTACAGTGAGGGGGAGTGTGGAAGGGGGGAGGAGAGGAGGGATGATGGCGAGAGAGAAAGAGAGACAACGAGAGGGAGAGATAGAAGAAAGGGGCTGCTGTTCACACGCTCGCTCTGTGAAACTGTGAGTATTACAGAGGAGGAATAAGAGTGATGGAGGGCAGCGAGGGACAACACATAATACAGAAAAGCGAGATATGAGGGTAGTGAGGGCTGAAATAGAGAAAAAGAGGGGAGAGAGGAGTCGGCCGTGGCGTGGCAGAGAGAGGGGGAGCACACAAAGAAGCCTGTATGATGTGGAGTCACAATAAAACTGTTGGGGACGGCGCAGAGACGCTGTCAGCATGCGCTCTGCACCATTTACCATTCATTAAATAAGAGCCTCGTCATGCTGCGCTGTTCTGACCCGACGTCCCGCTGAAACATCACACACTCTCACACGTGTTTACACACACACATATTGTGCCATCAGGAGGCAATCACGAGGCGAGTCCTCTTATCACGGCCGTCCTCGCCTGTTCTTCTCCTCCTTTCTCATTTTTCCGCTCAGCGTCTCGATTAGACCACAAGACAAACTGCCTGTTTGAACTGAGGACGAGCAGCGGAAGCCCTCGCTGCGATAGCCGGCTGCGGGCGTGCACGTGCGAGTGAGAGAGTTTTTGTGATTACATGTGTGTGTTATAGCATCCAGTCTGCTGCACTGAAACATTCCTTATCTGTTTGATTGAATTGGTTCGACTGTAGTTTTCTTTTTCTTCCTGCTTTATGATCCACAGACATGCCTTTTACACATGCCTTTCCTAACACATCTGCACACAGTTGCACAGATGCAATAGTCCAGGCTGATGGGCAGTGTTACCCTTGAGTTGAACTTTTGCACGTCAATAGATTTGGCCAGAACATCAACTGACTTACGAGACTAGTTTCACATGCTGGAAATGTCTAGTTTCTGATCTCCTTTTCCTGATCCGTTTGACTCATTTCCTTATCCATCTGGCATCTCTCCCTTCCACTCTGTTTACTGACCCCTCCACTGGCCTATCTTTCTGTCTCATTGCCCTTTTTGCTGCCATCACTTTCTCCTTTTCACTCTCTGTTCCCCTCCTATTCTTCTTTCTAACTTATTATTGTTCCCACTGGCAGGGGATCAAAAACAATTCAAAGTCACGCTCCAGAGCACATCCTTGCACCCCTTGTCTTTCCATTATCACCGTACAAACATGCAGGGAAAAAAAAAGTTTCCTTGCACCCAACAGACTTTCTGTTGGATTGAACAGTCACCAGCAGAACATAATCACTATCCAAAACACAAGAAGTGGTATCTATAGCTAACAATACCAAAACAATACTCAAGTAACACACTATAACACATATATTTGAATAAGAAACCTCAGCAACACAGAAGCCTTAGGGTCCACTACAATAACACACTAATCTGGGATAGAAAGGACACACGTTGCACATGTGCCCATGTGAGTATTCAAGCCTAAATATGCACATGGCATGGTGAAGGACAGGATTTGAAAATTCAATACAAAAGGAATTGTCTGTGACGGAGGCGTGAGATAATTGTTTGGACTGAGGAAGCTGCGTGTGGTAATTGGTGAGACTGAGCGAAGCCTTGAGACGGAGAGTCAGTAATGGAGTGCTGCAGGGGGGCAACTGCCTGAGACATTGAGCCCCTTTGTCTCGTTCGGATTAGGAGTCTTATCACACGAGAACATTGGACTGATCCTCAGTCAACAGACAGGAGGGGAGGATGGAGGAAACAAAGGGGGAAAATTCTGTACAGGCAGATACATACAGCTATCGTTAGGTAGAGCGAGTTACCTCAAATCTAGCTGCTAATTAACAAATGTTTGTGTGCTAATAAGCTCAACTAAGACGATGAACATGGTGAGCACTGAGCAACACACAGTTCCTGCTCAACACGGGCATGTTAGTTATGATGAATGACGTTAGCATTTAGCTCAAAGCATGTGTTTAAGTAGAGCCTCAAAAAGCCACTAGCATGGCTTTAGACTCTTTGTCTCGTTTACACTGTGATTCTCCATATTCTGGCCAAATCAGCTGGTGTCTGTGACAGCCTGTCACATGAGATATGGTATTGGACAGATGGACGGACAGAGAGACGCAGCCCTGTCCAAGCCCCCATGCCACTTTTAATTCCATGGGGAAAAAGACCAACAAGTATGTAGTCAACAGAGTAAGCAGAAACCACTGCACCAGTGCAGCAGTATGGAAGTGAGAAGCAGAACCTTTACAAACACTTGTCTTAAGCAGTGATTCTTCTCGCTGCTTCCTCTGACTGATTCTGATTAAATCTGAATTATCAGACAAACATAACACTGTTATGCTGTTTGTACATGTACACTGATGCATGAAAACCTGGAAGTGGATAAGGGAACTACTGGGATGAGAAATGAAAAGAGGTAATACTCCACCCTTATAGATATGTAAATGGGGTGGGCAAAATACTCAAAACACAGACCACAAACACAGTAGCCATAAGGTTGAGTTAACACCTCTCTGAAAGTGTCTGACTAAGAACTTTACATCATAACCTTCATGATGGAAGGATTTAATGCAGGACTGCAGTAGTGGAGGAAGTACTCAGAGAGTTTAATTAAGTAAAAATACTAAAAAGTATTATTTCAACCGAATAAACTAGCAATTGATCCTAATTATTCTAATTGAAAAGGAAGGAGTTGGTTACTAGAAAAGGCTAACATGAAGCCCCGAGCACAGAGCTCAGAGTACACTATAAAAACACATGATGAAACACTTGTGAGCACAGGGCCTGCTCTGACTCCCTGCCATCTTCTCACATTAGTGCAACTCAAACTCTCTCTAGTTCATGGTCATTATGAATAGCTATCAGAAGACTACTATAACCGTGTTTTTGAGTTCCCCGAGCTGAGCAGACATGATTGGTGAGCAAACAAGAGAAGCATATACTAACCAGTTTGTAGTCCTTGGTGGAGAGCTTGGTGAACCACTGGTTAAACTCCAGGACTGCTATTATAGCCACCAGATCTCTGAGGAGGAGCCGACAGGGAGGAAAGAAAAGGTCACAGCTGCAACAATACATTTCATAGCCCCACCTTAAATTAGTGGCGACTTCAGCAAATTTTTACATTAAAATCATGGCACACCTACAAAACCTTAGCTTTTAGTTTTGTGTTTCTCTTATTCAGGACAGTGGTTTCAGCCACATGGCCTCATCTGTGTGCAACACCCCCCCACCAAAGTCCTCCACATTATGTCAGTGAGCTCTGGCTATATTTTTATCTCTGCTACTACAAACGCTCACCTGTTCTCCAGATGGCTGAAGTCCTGCAGGTTGAGATCTCTGGTGTCTTGTGTCAAATAGATGGTGTCCACATCCTGGAAAGGAAACAAAGGAAACAAACATTACTGTTAGCAAAAGAAAAAAAAAAAAAAAACATGCTGACCTTGATGAATCAAGCAATGCAAGCTAATAAGTAATTGCACGGAGCAGATGAGACAAATACAGCAGAGAAAGAGTCATTCCACTCTGGACAGGAATGAGCAAGAGCATGAAAAAGATCTGGAGAAAGAGAAAATACATATGAGGGACATGGGTGCTTTATTCAGTACCGCCATGGCTTTTTCAAAGGGGTTCATGCAGCTTAATGTCATCCAGCCAAAGGCACTGAAGCAGAGTTGAGCCAGGACTGCACAAAAGAATGTAAATAACACTGACCCACTGCACTTCTTCTTTGTAAGGCAGCCCCAACCAGTCACAAACACATCTGTACATCTGAGAAAACCCACCTAGGCAGAGAGAGAGAGAGAGAGAGAGAGAGAGAGAAAGAGAACACAACAGAAATAAGACTGTCCATGGGAGGTGGATTGCGCAAGAATGCATGTATGATATTCAATCATACGTCATTTCAGCGATGGGATGAAGAAGCACACAGAAACTCCTGCAGCGTCACAGATTCTTACCACAGGGTCCTGGTTCAGCGGGCTTGTTGTTCTCCCACAGAGCCTGCAGAGAGGTCAGCCTGTCTGGAGGCTCCATGCAGAGCTTCTTCATCACTTTACTGAGAAGAAGAGACAGATCACAACTGACTTTAATCATCACTTTTCCACATTTCTCAAATACTGCAGCTGATGCACATCTTCACTTTAAAAGGCTTTGAAACAAGCAGCTCCTGGCTACTTTCTCACCACCTCATCAAACAGGAAGCAGGAAGGAGTGCTCCAATTTTAAAGGAAACTAAATTGAACTAAACCACACAATGTTACATTAAATTAAATCTTTCAGGAAATACATAAGGCAAACATTTGAAATGAAAATGCATGTGTGCACACACTCACACAGACTGATAACTGAAATGAAATGCTATGGGATAAATTCAACTGCATCTTTATTAGGAGTGATTCAAATCTGTGAACATGAATGGTGCATTTAAATAGCAATAAACGCACATAAGTAAATAAAGAATGTCTGAAATGGAAAACTGCGTCCATTGTTATGTTAGACACAATCACACACACACACAGAGGTGGAGCTGACCTCGGTGGCAGACCGGGACATATCCTCAGCAGACAGTTTCCTATGTGAGCGACCACCTCGTTGACCTCCTCCGTGGAGAGCAGCTTCAGAGAGAAGGAGCCGCGCTCGTACTCTATGAACAGCTAAAAGGACACATTAGTGATTAGCATCAGCCGGCGTGGTTTCACCGACACCTGCTTCAACCACAGCCAGATTTATTTAGCTGAAAAAAGAGAGTTAATCATCTGTTTGTCTTTAATCCATCCACTGACAGAATCCGTTTTTACCTTCTTTTCCATTTCATTTTCCACTCCTCTGTCCATCTATGCGCTGAATCTACCCAACAATAATATAATTGACACATTCATCTATCCGCTCAATCACATCTGCATCCCACATCTTTTAATAAGTAAAAATAAAGATTTAATGACATTTACCACGGCTGGCTAAGCATTTCAGCGTTCACTGCAATTATTCAACTCTGATGTAAGGCGATACACGGCTCCTCTATAGGCCAAAATTAACATAATCCTGGCTGATACTCATTTAACATGGGAGACCATTAGTTAGGATCTTAAAGAGGACTGACATCTCTTGAGATGAGCGGGAGAGAGGCTCAGCTGCAGGAACAGGGTGGTTAGAGATGGATTAATACTTTGTAGCTGGATCCTGCTGACTGACAGCCAGCCGGCACTGGTCAAAAAGCCAGCACATCTTCCCCAGAGCTCTCATTTGTGGGCCCAAACCTGTTTCTGGTGTCACATATTTTCATTATTTTACAGGATTATACGAGCATTCAAGGTATTTTGCTTCCCGTCTTCTCAATTTAGTCCACACATCTGTTGTGATGACAGGCGCCGCCCTTAAAGTGGAGAAGCTGGGTTCAAGTACCCACATCAGCAAACATCCATCATGCTCAAGTGTCCCTGAGCCAAACACTCAAGTCTAAACTTCTTTAGATTAGCTTCCAAGTAGATGATCCTGACCTTTGAGCTGACTAGAGAGGAGGGATGAATAAAAGAAATTTCCCTGCAGCAGTATTTTTGGTCCTTGTGTAACATTGCTTTTTTCACACTTAGGATATCAGGGGAATGTAGTACACATTACAGTGTACTGTACGCTGTTTGAGCTAATACTATTTCTGCTTTATTCCTCAGCCGGGCTCCTGTTTTCTTTTCACACACACGCACACGCACACACACACACACACACACACACACACACACACACACATACACACTATACTGTCAGGAGCTTCCTGTTCTGGTTTATGTGCCTGTAAATAAGTTCATTATTGGTACTTAACGACAGCAAATGTCACAGCTTCAAACAGGAATCGAATAAAATAAAATCAAAAATAAAATGTAACACGTCATTACAGTCTATTTATATTTATCTCACAGTGACATTTCGGTAATACGCAAAACCAGTGGACATGGAAGTGTATACTGCGTAAATAAGAAAAGTTATATTACAAATCAGAAAATCTTATTTTAAACATTTAAGCACAATTTGAAGAGATAGTTTTTGGAAAATCCACTTAACCTGTTTTCTCGCGCAGCATCTGGTGAGAAGACTGATACCACTCTCGTGTCTATTTGCTAAGAATGGAGCTGGAGTTAGCTGGCCGCTAGCTTAGCATTGAGGCTGGAAATTATTAACTAAACTGACTAAATAACTCTAAAAACACCTGTGAAGTTCATTGATTGACACTATCTATCTTGTTTCCTTCAGCCAAACACTTACAGAAATGTAAAGCAAGGGAGGGACTTTGGTGGGAGTGAAGCTAGCTGTTTGCTAAGCTAAGCTAGCCACCTCCAGGCTCTAGCTCCATGCTTAACGCAGAGACACAAGAGACTGGCATCTTTTCATCGAACTCTCGAGTAAGTGCATTTTCCAAAATGTGGACCTACTCCTTTAATAACTTGTACTCTCGGAGGGTGCTGGTTCATTTTGATGCAAACTTCTTTACCTGTGTAGGCTTGTTACATGCAATCCCCTGGATCTCCAGATAATTAAAGGAGTGTTCCACCTAAAAAAGCACAGAAATCACCATTAAATTACTTATACTATGCCATACAGTACACAGACATGGTCTCATAACATCTGAAGACAGAAGGGGGACGATGAAATCAATAATCAAAGTTAATCTGGACCACTGTTTATTACAGGACATACAACGTTGCCTCACTCTTTATGACCTGCTTTGAACAGAAGGCAGAAAAACACAAAAAGTAAAAAGTGCACAACCGTACCTAAACTATCAGACAGAGGAAAGCTGTGGTTATATTTGAATGTGCACGTGGATGCAAGTATTTGAATGAATGAATGTTTAAGTGTGGCGTTCTTGTGCTTGTGTGAGAGCATACAGTATGTACACTGTATGTGTGAGAGCAGTCCTGCCTAATAACAACAGTCCAGCACAGTGACGGTCTGTCTGAGGAATGCAGTGTAAAAATATGTCTGTTCCATAATTAATAGGCAGGGATGCAGTCATTTCTTTTTTCTTTGTCAGCTCCCGTTCAGACTACGTCATCGCTCACTCATACATTTACATGGTTTTGGCAAAGCTGCATTAGACACGTAGGTTCAAATGAAACTAAGACTGGAAGATGAAATGCAGTCATTTAATTGTTGAACCAAATCAGCTCTTTTCTCCCACTTCTCCCAGTATTTAATCTCTACCAGCTGAAGCCATTTAAAATGCAACCATTTTATGATGAAAATGGAAATGAAATATATATATATATATATATATATATATATATATATATATATATATATATATATATATATATATATATGAAATACCTATTCCCATCTAAAAGACAGGCTTTTCAAAACAAGTCAGGCTAAGGACCAGAACTGTCTTACAGCCACATTTATTGTTTCTGTTCCAAGAGAGCATTTCAGGACAAAGAAAAGCAGCAGTCAGCCTTTCCACACCTAAAAAAACAAAACAAAACACATCCTTTTGTGTGAGAGAGGGGGACCTGTGAATACAGATGCCTACGACCGTACATGGAGCGCAGTTTTCCTTCACTCGCTCGCTTTCTATCTTTCTTTCCTCTCCTCTCTCTCACACACAGACATACAGCCGAGAGCCTGAGGGCAGGCCAAGGAGCGAGGCCAGACTATTCCAGGTGGGTGCTGTGTTCCTGAGGCTTGGCTCACAGATGAGAGGAGGGAGAGGATAAGCAGACTGTCTGTCTACTGTCTGACTACAGCCAGCGTGTGTGTGTGTGTGTGTGTGTGTGTGTGTTTATTTCAGCACTGCCTGTGGTTACTCACTCTCATTCAGTCTACAAACTAGAAATAATCCCACAATAAAGCCACAGTACCAATTTGTCTATTTATGGTAGTTTACACACACACACACACACACACACACACACACACACACACACACACACACACACACACACACACTTCGATTCAATAATCTAATTGTGTGAACTGATTATTCAAGAGGAAATGAGTGAAAGACAATAACACTGTGAAGAAGATATCAAAGCTCAGTTAATGACAAATTCCTCTGATAAAACAAAGAAACAGATATAATTAGCTATTAACAACAACAAGGCAGAACTAGCTAAGGTTTTGTATTGTTTTATAGCAGGACCATTGAAAGAAGAATTAATATATTCTTCCTGTTACAAAAGAAAAGTTGATTCATAAACAATAACACACCCCCCTTGGTATGACTGGCAGCTTATAATGTGGCGGCTAATGCTGGCAAACCTTATGTCCACACCACACTAAATCATTTGGCTGACTTTATGGCTCTTCTCCACTTGTGCTACTGTCACACTGAGTTTTAGCATTCGCCATTATCTCATGTTTTGTTACATAGGCTATTTAGACCGACAGCATTTAGTGCCTTTATCATAGCACCTTAAACTCCTGAAGGAAAAGTAACTGCAGATCGTCATCAAAATACAACAACAAACCGAGCCAGTAAACACCAGAGATGGCACGTAAAGCACATTTACTGAAGAACTGAACTAGTTACTTTGCAAAGATTTCTGCATACACAACATACGAATATGAAGCAAGTACAGCTGAAACATTTAGTCGATTAATCAATTAGCGGGGAAATGTATTAATTCAAAACATTTCATAGTTCCAGTTTCTCAAATGTGCAAATTTGGTGGTTTGATTTTTCATTATTATTGTTGTTGTTATTGTCATTATTATTATTATTAAATAATTTTGAGGTTTGGGCTATTGGTTGGACCAAACAAGCACTGTGAGGGTGTTACTTTGGGCTCTGGGTAATTGGAACAACATTTTTCAGAATTTTTACAAACTAAACAGTCAATTGATCGAGAAAATAATCAGCAGATGAATCCATGAAGAAAATAAAAATTTGTTGTTGTGCAGTCCTGTTAAAAAGTTAAAATTAGCTCCACCTCAAGCAACTACGACAGTGAATGACTGCATGAGTAACAACTATCTAATCATATACTAATTTCTCTGCACTGAGTACTTTTACTTTTAATACTTTAAGTACGTTTTCCTGATTATACTTACAGACTGACACATGTACTTTTGCATGTAACAGAGTATTTTCACGGTGTGGTAGTCATACTGTTAAGGAAAGTGTCTCAACACTTAGGTCTGACATACATGCTGGTGCAGCGCTACAGTACAGCATAGTACAAGCTGGACAACAGTCTGCAGTATATATTCTGTTGACTTGTGTATTGCAAGCTTTTTGCAAAATGTTACAATATGCAGTTAACGGTGTCAAAACCTACCATGAACTGGGTCAATCAGTTCAGTTTAAACAGCCAGTAAATGGTGCGATAGCAAAGCCAATGAGAAGTGAGCACGCTGCTAAATGTGAATCTGGCCAATGCCAAGACATCATGCTGAGAGGTGTAGGGAGGAACCAAATGCCTGAGTAATTGCATCGTTCACTCATTCGTTCACTGTCCGTCTGTGACTTTAACCACTTCTCTTTTTGTCGCACAACCCAGATTCCCAAAAAGTTGACATCCTGTGTAAAACGTAAAAAAAATAGTTGAGAAGTGTTCCTGAGCTCATGCAGTAACATCCTTTCTACAATCACGTGATCATAAAGTGGTGAACCTCGCTCCATCCTCGCTTGTGAACGACTGAGTCTTTCCAGGACGCTCCAATCATGATACTATCACCTGTTACCAATCAACCTGTTTACCTGTGAAATGATCCAAACAGGTGTTTTTGGAGCAGTCCACAACTTTCCCAGTCTTTTGTTGCTCCTGTCCCATGTTGTATGTTGCTGCATCAAATTTAGAATAAGTATAAATTTACAAAAACCAATGAAGTAGATGAGATGAAGCATTCAATATGTTGTCTTCATCTGTTTTCAACGGAGTAGATGTCAAAAAACATAAGCAAATGATCACATTCTGTTTATTTATGGTTTACACAGCGTCCCAACTTTTTGGGAACTGTGGTTGTATCCTGCTTGTGTTTGTGTTCAGGAAGAGGATGATTTGATGTACAGGGATTTGTTTTAATTGTAAACATTGGGATACTGTTGCAGTGAGCCATATATTTGGGGATTACAGGGATTTATGAACATTTGTCTGGTAGTGAGAGTTCACAATGTTAGACAGCTTCATGTTTACCTTTGTTTCAGGGTTCTTTAGGTTTAGGTTAGGTTAGATGTGCAGCATTATGCTATGTTTTGGCATCAAAGTAATGAAAGGTATGTCCGGTGTGACTGTTTCTTCCCACACTTCTGGGGAATAAAGCAGAAAGCAAAGAGATAAAGAGAGCGCACAGGCATGTTAAACGTACAGCAACAAGAGAAAACAGAAAACGTGAGAGGTAAAGGGAGAGGAGAGAGCGACGAGTGAAGGAGTGTTTGTGGGTGTGAGCGCATGTGTACATGTTGGGAGGGAGACACTGACAGACTGTAAAGCCCTGCAGCCTCTCAAGAGGAGCCAAACCATCAATATGAGACACACACACACACACGCACACACACAGAAAAACCCACTGAGAAGTGCATGAGAGAGAGCTAGGGGGTGATTTCAACTACAACTGAGAGAAGAGAGACACATAGTAAAATGTTTAACTAAGGGTTTACTGCCACTGCAATACAGTTACTTAAGTATTAAGGCCTTGGGCTCCCCTCAGAGGAGCATTACTGACGAATCCCCACCTGCCGACTGTTCTCTTGTTTGTTTTAGATGCATCTCTGCGATTCCAGACAAAGATATGATATGATAGATCAAACGCAGCACTCACAATACATTCAGATGGCCAGAAGCATAAATCAACACCCAACAAAAACAAGATTTGATTCAACCAAAATCAATTTTAACAGAAAACTAGAAAAATGAAACTACGGAGGATGTATGCAGTCAATAGCTCATGTGCTGGAACAGTGAGCAAAGGCTAATCTTCATTTGCAGTTGACTCATCTCCACTGTAATATAGATTTCATGGGGAAAAAAAAAATCAATAGAGCGAAAAATGCTGTAACCATCAGCTATTCTTACAGATGCTGGCAAGCTTCATCTTAACAATGACAGCATGCAGCAGGAACCCAACCAGCTCTTGCACTACTATGACAAATTTGTGGGCAGGAAGTATATCAGTTAAGAAGAAAAGAACATTTTTGCATGTCTTAAAAATAGTGAAAGATCTTAGTGCCAAAATGAAAAGTCAATTAAATGTTTAAATGAAATGAATTTCCTGCATAAAACCAGATATTTATATCATGATTTGTGATTCTGGGATTTTGTGGTCCAAATTTTTCACTATTTTCTGACATAGGACCCGTGCGAAGGATTTAGTGTCATCAAGCCGTGAGGTTGCAGATTGCAACCAAATGAGTATCCCTCCCCTTCTAAGCATGTAGGAGAAACCTACAGCGGCTGCATAACTCCAGCAAACTGTGAAAGGCGCTCTCACTAGAGTGAGTGTTTTGGTTTGTCTGTTCCAGGCTAAACAGGTGGTCCAACATGGCGGACTCTGTGGAAGAGAACCAGATCCCTCTGTGGGCATAAAGAGCCTCATTCTAAAGTCATGAAAACGCAATGATTCTTACTTTCCGGTGATTATACACCAATGAAAACATAACTATGAACATGGGTTACTTTTAAAATAAAATGGATTAGATTTAATTGGACTGAAGACAGTGTAGGATATCCCTGCTGACCTTTAGCACAGTGGTGAGTGGGGGAGGACAAACAGACAGATAAAGGGGAAGAAACAGGGATGGAGAAAGGAGGAAGTAATCTGGATTGTTGAAAAAGAAGGGGAGGATGAGAGTGAGAAAGCTGAACGAATGGCTTAAAGGAAAGAAGGAGAGGAGAGCAAAGGTGATCTGTGGTTATCTGAGCTAAGCAGAGCAGAAGGAGAAGGTGAGGGAGGTTTACTACAACAGAAAGACGCGAAAGCCAACAGAGGAGGGATTATACTTCCTGTGTGGAAAAACAAGACCATCACGGACCGACTTCATGATTCATCACCTCATGTGTAAAATAGCAGACCTTACAAGAGCCTCTTGTTTCCACAAAATCAAAATCGCAAGACGCACCTTCAAAAATGCCCGTAACTGCTCCGAAAAGCTGCAGCAAGATGTCTCCAAAGTAAGAAGATTAAGTGCAACAGAGAGGTGTAAAGAGGTTTAGAGAAGGAGACCAAGAAAAAGAAAAACTGGAAAAATAGAGACAGAGATAGAGTGTAAAATATGACAGAAGAGAGGAGCTAGTTTTCATAAAGCAGGTGTCTAATCTCTCCAGGTCAGCAGAGAGCACACAGATAGGAAACAGATGCAGAACCAGCTACATAAACAGATCCTGAGCCTGCTGCTCGTAACACTGGAAACACATGACGTCATGTTAGACCGGGTCAGCTTGAATGTTCTTTATGGCCTGTTTGACCCCCCGTAAACCAATAAATCAGTTATCAAGCGGCCAATCAATCACCTAAACTGTCTCCAGAGGCATCTTATTGACTGGGAAGAATACGGCTATTTGAAGAGCATTGTTACCCATTTCCTGGACCTGGAGCAAGATATGATGTGCTGTTATCTTGTGACTTTGGGAGAATACTGTGAAGTGATCATCGGTCCAGATACTGGAGGTAAAACAGCAGTCTGAAGTCTGTTTCCACATACAGTCACAGCACTGTTTGGATGTTTTGCCACATTTCTTTTTACGACAGATTAACTATTTTACTGAACAATGAATCCTTTCAAAGGCAGTTTAAATTCCAAAAAACTTGATTCATTCAGGATTCAAATCAAAGTAGGGTTATAAAGTGCAACCTTATCATAAATCATATTTGAACAGGTACAGCTGATTTCAGTCAAATAAAGTTGCCTGGTTGTGACGTATGTTCTTTGCGTATTTTACAAACAATATCATCAAATCATCATAAAATCATCAAATCAGCAGATGGAGGTTGATGGAGGTTGCTCAGTGTGAAATTACAGAGTGTTTTTTCTCCAGAGCATTTTAAGGACTTCAAGTTGTGGTTTAAAAGGTCCATCTGCTGGTGAAGATCATGTGATATGACTGAAGGCACTAGTACAACTACTAAATGGACTTTGAGGCGAGATTGTTTGGCAAATTGATGTCTCCAAGGCCAAGAATAAAAAAAAATGAACATCTGCAATTCCACAACAACAGGACAAAATCTATACAAAGATCAAGATCATGCAAAATGACCAAAAGCTCTAATACGGTTAAAAAATGGGAATGAGGTGAGACTGTTTTGTCAGCCCATGTTTCAACAATACAGTGCAGTGTAGAGATGCCTAGGAACAGGTCTTTCTTTACACACATGCCACACCATTAAGTATCGGACTCATCATCAAATTAGACTAGAAACTAATTCCCATTTGAGCTGGCCTGTTGGTTGGGTCACCATAAAGCAGCTCAAGTCTGGTGTGAAGTTTAATATTGGCAGTAGAGACAGCAGCAGTTGTTGAGCTGGTGCAGCTGGAAGTTTTCGGGAACATCTGCACTGTGTTACCGCAGCGCTGGTCTTTATGTGGTCGTGCGGATGCTGGTAAAGATGATGACAGATGTTTCACTGCTAGTGACGGTGCTAACATTTGCCATCTGCGCTACATTATGGCACCACTGTTGCATGCTAAAAGAAAAAAAAACAAACAAACATCTGTATAGCTGCAATCTAGCCGGGCACACAGGGTGCTTCTACTTTAGCCTTAACCTGCTCTTTCTATCACAACGGGCATTCACACAAACTAAAAGGGGTGGCAAATGTGCAGAGCTGGAGATTACAGAATGAACCAAACGTCAGAGTTCAACCACACAGCTAAGAACTGGCTTTAGAAAAGATCTCCTCTGACACCAAGGGGATGAGGAGATGACATGTGACTGAGCTGGGGTTACAGGGAGTGATTCCAAAGTAAATGACATTGTCATAAGTGATGAATTTACACTGGAAAAAACGTTAAACTCCACTGAGCGGCTGCTGCTCTTACCTTGGCGGGAATGCGTGCCGTCAAGAGGTAGGCTCGGTGAGACGCGAGGGCCTGAGACGGGGAGAGAACAGAGGGAATAATGAGCATGTAGCTGTAAATATACACTGTGAGCAACATGAACAAGGAAATGACAGAGGACACGGAGAGCTCGCTTGTTGACTCATCAAGATGAAAAGGCTTGTGACTCTAAAACATGTCAGTCGGAATGAAAAGAGAGGAAACAAGAGAGGAATGACAGCGAGGAGAAAGATTCCTGTCCACTTGAAAACAAACATATAAACAGACAGTGACATTTACAGAAGTGTCTGGGTTTAACCAGCACAACCCACTGACATGCTTATTACAAGACGCATTTGTTTTTATTGGAGCACCCCCTGTCTGAGTGAGGCCGCCGCAGGTCGCCGCCTTTTTCTTGATTCATTATTTGTGTTGTTTCTGCCTGCAGAGCAAACTGGACACCGACTGCCACGGTGTATCACGGCGAGGACTCAGCTCGCTTCAGCTGAGTCGGGGCTTGAGGAGGTAAAACAGGAATGCAAAAACCTGACATTCCTCTCCGGACGAGCAGCCTTCAAGGGCCATTCGGCTGCTGCATTGAGAAGGCTGCCAAAGCATGCGACGCTGTTAAAGGCATGCCAGCTCTGTTTCATGGCTGCACATTAGCATGACAATATAAAAGTCTGTGGTAACAATTTCAGTGAACTGAAGTGGATTATCACAGTGCATTATAAAATAATCCAACAGAAGAACAGAGGTCAATACGATGGAAAAGTCATCGTTATTTCATTTTAGCTGTACACATTGCACAGAGTGCTGCCTTCATGTTCCATGCCATGACACTGGATTTTCTCCTGTCAAAGAACATCACAACACAGCCATGGCTGACCTTTAAAACAATTAAAGGGAAGCTGGCATGTACCTTCTTGGTGAAACCCCCCCTGGTTGGTAAGCAAAGGCTTATACTATGTGCCTCTTCATCACAGCTGAAAACTCATGTCACTAATGTTAAAAAGCCGCATGAACAACACCTTTCAAAGATAAGTGACTCAGGCCTGCTGGTTTTCAAATGCTACAACATGAAAAAAAGAGTAGCGGCTACAAAGGATGAGAAAATGCCAAAGGATGAAACGGGGATGAAAGGAATAAGAGCTGGCTTTAGAATAGATGAAACATGCAAAAAAAAGAAGCGCGTAAGGGCAGGACAGGAAATGTGAAACTGATGAGAGGGAGCAGAAAGATTGATCAGAGGGGAGGCAAAGCCGGAGAGACGGTTTGAAAGCAGGAGAGCAAACAGAAGTGGCGAGGGAGAGCACGGCATTACTAACAAGCCCAAGATAAACAATGACGGAAAGGAAGGAAAGCAGAAAAGGAGGCAAACGAGAGAACACACAAGGAAACAAGATTAAGCAACGCCACTATCTTTCTGAAAGACGTGGAGAAAAAAAAACAAAAAAACAGAGGGATGAGACAGAGACAGGGGGTAAAAATGGATGACAGTGTCTCCCAGGCCTGTGTGGCTCAGCTCCACAGGCAGGGTGTGTGTGGGTTGACGTGATGGAGGCAGACAGGCAGGCCTGTGCGACCAAAGATAACCTCCCCTAAAGAGCACCAGTCACCACCGCCCCGCTCAACGCTCTCCTCTCTCCTCTCTCCTGGTCTCTGCTCCGTCAGACTACCTCCCACTTTATTTGGAGCTGAGACAGAAAGCAAGCACGCTCGAAACATTGCTAATAACCCTCCACTGCACGGGGTCCGCCCACAAAATCAGTCAGTAAACCGTGATGGATGTATGCAACAGCCAGTTTGGTAATACATTTACCGTCTTCTCTTGCAAAGAAGTTTGAGTCAGCTGGGCGTTTGCTGAAGGGGCACTCCACTGACTTCACACATTAAGTTCAGGAAGTACTATTTAGCCGGTGAATCCCCTGAATAAAGCCTCTTGTGGCTCTGGAGGGACTTTCCAATGTCTGAAAGTAACCCTGACGTTGTCACGGGCTTATTTTGGACCCATACTAAAGGCTAAAAATCTGAATATCTCAATCTGAGGTTTTTTTTGTTTTGACTTCAGAGAGTAGCCCTCAGCAACCACTTTATCATAACTGACAGAAACAGTTGCCAAACTTCTGAAAATAATAATTTCAAGTCATAATAAAGTAGAATTACCTTTCAGACACATTTTATGATGCTTTACACTGAGCGACAGAGAAACAGTGATCATAAAGTACGTAAAAAGACATTCCCAGAGGTGAAAAAACAGTGTGGAAATGAGTTCTTGGCTGCAGCGCTTAGGACATAAGGAAGCTTCCTTCTTTTTATTTTCTGGGAGCTGTGGTTCTGTGTATCTGCCAGCATTAAGTCTTGGTTTTAGTTTCAACAGTACAAGTGAGAAACACCAGGTTTTATCGGTGTGGGAGCTGAATAGCTTCAGCTGCAGTCACACCCAGTAACCACCCAGAACCTGCTGAGTCTGAGAGGAGGGGAGGCACCGACTGACCACAGAGGCTTCATCTTCTCTGCCCGGTCACACTGCGCAGACAAACGGGGCAAATCATTCAGTACTTCCAATGCATTAAAGGACACACGGACACTTTTATGACTGACCGTCATAATGAGTTCAGTGCACTTTCTGACTTGTTCACAGCGTTTTAAACATGCTTTGATTCATGTTGTCACAGTCTGGAGGAGTTCTCCTCCTCCAGTCAATGCATGACTGCCCCTCTGCACTCACTGCTCTCTCCATCTGCCCTTTTCAGTGGACAAAGCCATAACACCCCACTGTTTCATGACCCCCTCCTCTCTGTATCTGCACCCCCCCCCACTCCACCCCCCTTTCTCACTGTGTCTTAAGTGGACTTAGAGCCTTGAGCCTTGTCATCAGCCAATGATTTCCCAGCTACCACCATCCCGCCTTTAGCTCCACTCAGCCAACCAGATGGCAGCAGCATTGGAGCATGTCTATAAGACCAGAGAGAGCATCTGCTATCACTCTCTCTCTCTCTGTAACACACACACACGCACACGCACACACACACACACTGGGGGCTCACAGTTCACATACAAGATAACTGCCACAGGCTCTAAAGCACCATTTGTCTCCTTGGCCTGTCACACAAACACACACACACACACACACACACACACACACACACACACACACACACACACACACACACACACACACACACACACACACACACACACAGACAGTTTCTGAGCCAAAATCATTCTGTTATGAAAGTTTGACACAGATTTCTTTGATACAATTTTCTAGGTTTTCACGTGGATAGTAATATCATGTTTAATAGCTTCTTAACAGAATGAACAACACACACTATTCACAATTTCTGCCTCACACACACACTCAAAACACACAATAAAAGAAAGTCTCAAATCCCATTAAAGGGTCAGCAATAGATGCACAAATCTGGAAAGTGTGTGTGTGTGTGTGTGTGCGCATGCACGCTGTGTAATCCATTCACTGTATTACCATTCACAGATTATCTTTTTTCTGTCAAACTGTCAACCCCACCTACCCCTCTCCAATTGACCAAACCCACATGTGCACACTCAGACACACACAGTGTTACTATGGCAACAGCTAGCCCATACTGCACACACACACACACACACACACATTTGTGAATACACAGATAGACACTCCCTCACACATGAAAAGTAGCACGCTGCAGTGCCAAGTCTTGCTTGAGAATGTCAATGAGTTTTCACCCCCCTAAACAACGCTCACGCTGGCCTACAGTTAAGCTGAATCTCTGTCGGAACTGAAGCGATACAGAGCAGCATTTCATCTGCAGCCACTGAGCTGCCACAGGAAACCTTTTTTTGGTGGGGGTCCACCAAAAATACTTTGATTCATCCATCACGTCCACGCTTTATTACTATATCCATCCATCATGTTATTTCACATCTATTGCTTTAATCCGGTTTTGTTTGGGTGAGAAAAACCAAAAAACTTTCTTCGAAAATTCCAGCTACGAATGCTTCAGAGCGTTTGACCGCCCTGAGGAATGCCTGATTCATCTCGCTGGAACTTTACCCATTAAGACAGAAAGTTTCATGCCAGATAAGTCAGGTATGACCCTTATGTCTCCTCTTGTACTTGCAGCAGTCTTGATCGTCTTTTACTCTGTCCTTGAAGAAGCAGCTTGGCATGATGGGAAACACACTCATTTGCTTTCTAGTACATATTAAGACGAGAACGTTAACAGCACTCTCACATCTGCCGAACGTGAAGCTACAGCCAGGAGACAGTTAGCTTAGCTTAGCATAGAGAATAGAAACAGGCTGGCTCTGTCCAAAAGGTAACCACATCTACCCAGCAGCACCTCGAAAGCTGCTAATTAACACAGACATTAATCATTAAAAACTGTGGTTTTATGAGGCGCTATGTGCTGGACTACACCCTTGAGCAGTTTTTATGTGAAACTGAGCCAACAGTCTCCTGGTTGTAGCTTCATCATTAAAAGACAAACGTGTGAGTGGTACCCTTCACGTCTACTTCTTGGCAAAAAAAGTGTATAACCAGAGTTGCCCGATTCCTTTAAACTGTAACATATTTGAACAACGGCGCAGCAATACGTACAAAAAGGTCAATGTTGCGATTAATCACTGGACAGAAAATATGGATGCATCCATTATGTGTTTAAGTAATAATAATAATAATAATAATAATAATAGAAGATAAAGTATACAATCATCTGTTGCATCACTAATACAAATTGCTCAGGGGGGAAAAAGACACATTCATCCCCACACTACTGCTGACACAGACTCTTTATTGCATAACTAAAGCCAGTACGTCCTCCATGTGCATGTGTGTTTGTGTATAACATTAATGAGTCATGATGTGCGGGCTGCAAACTGAAACTGTCAACACAGCACAGTGGAACAAGAGTATTTTTAGGGCTATGCAGAAAAAAAAAGAGAGAAACAGAACAAAAGAGGAAGGGAGGGAGGGAGAGAGAGGGAGGGATCAGCCATTGACTGAAGCACAGTGGACACCAGAGAGACAGAGAGTGAGCGAAGGGGAGGAGACGGAAGGTCAAAACAAAGTGAAATCACTTAATAGATTCTAAGTGCTGTTTTGCTGATAAGGAGCCAAGATTTAAATCCAATCAGAGGCGGAGATATTTAATGAAGGGAAGTGTTAAAAAGCAGCTTCGTCTCTGTTAAAACCAGTGCTGCAGGGATGACCCCATCTTAGCTTTTAATACACTGAAATCAATCAGCTCACCCCGGATCCAGTGCTGTGGATCTCTCTCCTCCTCCTATCCTGCACCTCTCTGCTTTCCCTTCCGCTCTTTCGTTCCTTAATCTCTTAATGTCCTCATCGTTCTTCAGCCGTCCTCTCTCTCTACCTAAGAGCACACCGTATATGATTACAGAAGGTTGTCAATGGTAAAAAATGACCATGTTGCCCATTTTATGCACACTATAGGCTTTATGCTGTGCAACATACTATTGGATAATCGAGCCATCACTGCACAGACAAATCCATTCTGAGAAAGCAGAAAAATGCTCTGTGCTTTTTTCTTCCACTGCATTCTTGCCCTCTCTATCTTCCTTATCTCAAATTGGATGCCAGGTGGACTGCACCATGAAGAAATGTTTACTGTACACGAGGTACAGTCATTATACAACATACTAACACACTGTAAAGTGTAACCTGAAATACTTCTTCTCTCATTTCTTTCTTCTTGTGCTTCCTTCAGTGCCATCTTCCTGTTATTGTTTGCACATATGTAGGTACACATGAATATGCATGGGCTGCATATTTGTGTGTGTGTGAGGTGAGAAGAGGAATGTGGATGATGAAGAGGAGGCATACCTAGAGACAACACAGCAGAAGAAGACACGCACGTGTGCACACACACACACACAGGCTCGCTTTTATCTTTGAATAATCAGGGATGGTGTAACTCAATGTAAGAGAGGAGTAAGACTCTCCAGGCTGCTGCTCAACAGGCTAATATACAGCAGCAATTATACAAGGCAAAATTACTGTACAGTACCCTTTTGTTCAGAGGTCCACACAGCTCTCGGGAACTAACAACCTGACTATAGTACAAGAAATAGTACAAATACTCAAGCCGAAAAAAACCTTTTTACTTCAGTGTGTTGCCAGCAGCACTTATAGTGATTCTGACTGCTGGGATGAGTGCTCACAGTGCTACCAAAAGACACCAAAACCATGCATGTACTCCAAATGGTTCAAGAACAGCTATCCATTTACTTTAAGTATGTCTTAAATCAGTGTTTTAGGCTCTTCTACTGTAACTGGTTGGTTTTGTAAATTTACTGCCCCACATCCATTGAAGAGCAGTGCACACACGGTTCTCTCAGCTTTTCTATGGGACCATCCAGTTCCAGACTAAACGGGTCTAGAAAATCATATATTCCATCCATCTCCTAGATCATTTTATTGTGGGTGCAGAGGGTGAAAATAACATTTTTTGTTACAAACAGGAGTACTGTATGCAAATTAGTCATTTTTAAAGATGTGCACAAGTAGGTTGAACACAAATACATTTATATTAAGTCAGTTTGAGCTAACCTCTCAAAGTCTCACAACTGTACCTTACACAAGCCATCTAATCTGTCAAAACATCCTAAAAACGACCCTGAACAAAATTTTAAACTGTTAATCCCCTCAGATGCAGAGGAAGCACAATTCTCTGTTTTCCTGCCATGTGCCTGAAGTGGGAATTGGCTCTCAAGCCAAAGATAACCACTTATCTGCAATGATAGAGCGAGACAGAGCCTCAGTCAGGCTCACACAGGAGAGATCACCACGATGGGATCTGCTCTAAAGGCCACTTGAACGTAATCTGCTTTCAGAAAATAAAAGCCTCCTCGCCGCTCAAAACTCAGGCAGAGAAATCATTTGTTTTACAATACGCCGATTCTCCGCTGCCAAGACAAGCTGCTGACAGTGCAGCTGAGGTCTGGTCGTGTAGTGTCTGCAGACTCACACTGCGCCAAAACCACAGCAAAATGTGAGAATGTAGAACTCTTTCATAGTACAGCATGTTCAGTGATAGAGCTAACATGAAATCTGGTCTTCTCTCTGCAGTCACAGACCTGACCTGAGAATCATGCTATGACTGTCTGGACCGTTCTACTAAACAGTATAACACCATCCAACACAACAGCCAGCAGACAGAGTGGTGAGCGGTCTGCAGCATCCTTATATGACAACTGAAGACATCACCTTTAATATTCATAGAATGGTCTAGAGAATCGCTACAAAAATAATAACTAAAAGCTTTCGGGGTAAAAATCATTGCTTAATCCTCATTGCTTAGGCAGCACAAATGCTTGATAATGTAACATTTTTTTGGGAAAGAGTCTCCAAGCTGCTAATCAGTTTGTCAGGATAGATGCCACTTTTTTTTCCCACCACATTATGGATATCCCATTCTGGAGCAAACCCACTCTGCAGTGCACGCTGTACCCTCCACACACAGCACACCAGCAGCCAAGGAGAGCATTAAGAGAGAGACATCAATTTTATTTTATCACTGCCCTGCTCATCATTATGTGTTTTACTGCTGAGGAGATGTGCACGGGGGGGAACAAAGGCGGCTGACGGTGGTACTACCCGAAAAGATTTGATTGGCTTGTCTCATCAGACCACAGCTGCAGCGGGCTGAGGCATGAATAAATGTGGCGTCTGATTATGTTATATTTCATGGTTTACTTCAATCTTTTTTTTTTTTATTGCTGCTGTTGCTTTTTGTTTTCGGTGAGAGCACAAAGTGTTTGCGAATATGCACAATGTGTTCAATAATAAATGAGACCTATACAATGTAAGATTGAGGACTGAAAGAGATGGAAACACTTCTGAGACAATAAAATTTGCTTTCAGCGGCTGACAATTTGTCTTCTGAGTGAAAACAAATCCATTCCTGTTGAATTAGACACAATCAAATAACAGTAATTTAATGCATGTTACCATATAAATTATCTCTGCATGCTGCCTGTGTATCAGTGCCTCACTAACAAGCATGAAATATCCAGTCAATCTCCGAAACACGTCAAAGCGTTCAAAGGGCCGGGCAGAGGGATTAAACGATTGTGCTTTCAGATTAAGACTATAGTCCAGGTTGGCGGGACACCCCCTAACACTGAAAAGGTATCAGGGTTTTTAGAAACTGGACTCTGGTGGGAGTGATAGACAGGGTTCCTCTTAGAACAGTGTCGGCCTGCAGGGCGTCCTCCAAGAGCCCTGTGTGTGTTTAGGTTACAGAGATAAGAAATAATCACAAGGGTTCATTCATTCATCAGCATGCCAGCCAGACACAATGGGGAAGAGGCTTGTGTGTGTGTGTGTGTGTGTTGGTGTGTGTGGGTGTGTAGCTATGTGATGGTGAGCCAAGGTTTCTTGGTAAATAGGATATTGCTTCAGACCACAGGGATGAAAAGAGTGGAGCACAGAAAACCAGAGAGAGAGGAACAGATGATTATTTTTACAAGGAACGTAACAAAGAAAAGCCAAGTGGAGAGAGAAGAGTCTCTCTCTCCTCAAACTGACGGAGAGAGAGACATGCGCAGGTGTGACAGGGAGGAGAGGAGAGAGAGAAAGACGAAAGGAAAGACAGAGACAAAGGCAGAGTGGGGAGAGGGAGGGGACTTCATTCTGGGCTGGTGTTGGCATTACCCATGGTTTCCCTCTGGAGCGGGTAAATAACATCAGGCGGCACCAATAACACACACACACACAAACACACAGTGCTGAACACTGATTTCAGTGATAAAAACCCAGTTAGCGCGGTTTAGATCATGAATGATATTTCCCCTGAAGTTAACCAAAGGTCCTCTCATGATTCGATTTATATAATCAAAGGAAACATGATCAAAGGAAGATGCAGATGATGTAAAACTAATACTGGGTTTCCTGTAATGACGCTAATGGGACTGAATGCAAACAAATCAGAAAACAGAAAACCTTTAGTTGGGTGGTTCACGGTTGAAGGTTTTGAAGAGAAAAAAACATAGGAGAGGAGGGCCCTGCTTTTGTGCAAGTTTCACAAATCAATACCCAGTTCAGCATATTACTGACCTGTTAAAATCCACACACACACATGACTGCACGCATGACTGAGGGTATTTCCTTGATGATCAACGTCTGCTGTATGGGATGTGAACTCGCTATCAGCTCTGTATGCTATGTGTAATAATGATAACAAATATTATGCACTGCATACCAGGAAACAATCACATGAAATCAAATAAAACAGAACAATGGGGGGGGGGGGGGGGGGGTGGCAGCTAGCAGAAGGAAACAATAGAAGCAGTGATGCAACATTAACTGCAAGGACACAATAAAAGCCAAACATGCGGCCAAAGCATATGACAGCGCTGGTGGTGAAGTCAGTGCAGTCGTCTCTCTGAGAAACAGCTCCATGTGTGTGACAGAGTCCTTGACGGCAGAGACAAACTGTACGACACCATACACATGCTTCCATCCACCTCTGATCTGTATTGATCTGGTTTAAAGCTCACGGTCTGAATAATCCTCGAGATTAAATTATGGGTTTAAAAACAAATTCTCCTCATATGGGCTACTAAAATGACAGGCAGGCCTCTGTGAAAGAGACACATCATGCAGCTCGTCTTCGTCTTCAATCACTCAGGCTTCTCTGTTTTGACAGGACACGTCACGCTGATTGGACCTGATTGTTTCTGTGGCTGTTTACTACGACATGTTGCGCACAATTGTCATTATCATCCAATCAATGCTGACTGTTGCCGTGACCTATAAACCCCATTCAATTACATCCAGTGAGAGCACACTGTACCGACCTGGCCAATGCACTGTTAGACCAAACAGCCACTTTTCCCACAGTAAGACCAAACAGGACTAGTTCAGCATGTTCACATGCAAAAAATGAAATAGGAATAGGAAAAAAGGTTTAAAAGAGCTCTGTTAAGTAACAAGAACTTATTTGCCTCATTTGATCTGACTGAACTGGTTAAAACCAGGCATATTGTAAGTCAGCACTTTGAGATTATAAAGCCAAACCTATCCAGCCAACGACCTGAGGCAGGGTCAATTATATTACGATGACTGTCTGAGTGACAATGACCCTGACCTGCGAGATAATGAAGATGAATGACTGTGGGAGGGGCTTGCATGCAGCCAGGCTATGCTGCTGGTTAATATCTCCCCAGGGAGACTTTTGTAGGGCATTGTGGGCTGGAAACAAGCTAAGCCTTGCAATAAAAAAATATCCCTATTCAGCCCGATGGGGAGTAATAAAACACAGAGTGAGAGTGATGTGAAAATGTGACCGTGAGTGACGAGACTTAAGGACATGATGAGCATCTTCAAGCTTATTTTGAAAAACGGCCAAACAGGGAAAGGACAAACAGTTACTCACTGCATATATATACCACCACTGTATGAGTGACTGTACAACAGAAATAAAAATACACCATGTATACTGTGCGTTTTGGCAAAAAATGAACAAGGCACAATGAATTCTTGTACAATCCTATGTGGGTTTAGAAGAGGCTTTTATTTTGACATTTTAGAGATAAAAAGTCTGCTGATTATGAGAGAAGTTTGTCGAGGCATTTGTGTTTGAGGCTACCACATACCTAGCAACACAACACCATAATGTTGACACCATGTTGGCTAATGTGGAGCATTTTATGCATTATGCTTTGGGGAAATATTTTGCTTAGGTGTTTATTTTTGTGAAATTTGTAGCCTTTCCACTGTGCATTATGGTCTCTTCGTGGTGGCGCAGGGAGCGATGATGCAAAGAGGCTGTGAAGGGTTTGATTCTCTACAACTGCAGGGAGGTTATACTGCTGCCATGGTGCTTTGCAGTAAAGAGCTGAAAAACAGGCCCAGGAAGTGTGTCCACTTCACAGCACGGCAAGAGTGAGACAACAATTACACACACACACATGCACATACACACTGAGAATCCACTCCACACAAAATTCCTCCTAATTAAGCGGCTCGCTCAGCTGAGTCTGTGTGAACGCTTCACAAAAACCAAACCACTCCACAAAAGGCCAGAGAGAAGCTGTGTGATAGCATGTTGTGGATGCACAGTGTGCTAAAATTAGACTCCCTGACTAACCTAAACTAGCATCTGCATTCAGCCTATACTGAAAGACAGCTCCGGCTGATTTGGTCACAGTATGACGCAGCGAATCAGCCTCAAGTTGAGAGGACTCGCTGTGGAGTGTTTTTTAGGTGCTTCTGTCCTATTTAAAATGCACGAGGAGATAACACACTGCTCTGTTTGCACAGAAGCAAAGAAGTGTACCAAATGAGATTACTTCAGACCGACACTGAATGTTTAAATATATCCATATTTTGATCTGTGCGAGGGAGGAATCAAGTCACCAGTGGAGTCTCACAGCTGGACTGAACTGTGTTTGACACTTTTCCCTCCCAGCAACAAGGTGAATGCAGTCCTCACCAGGCTCAGCTAAGACCAGTATATGATGCTGTTTGCATGTTTCCTACCTTTGAAAGGAAAGTGGGGTAATTAACGAGTGATGCACAAATCACATGCAAAGTATAATCAAATCTACTGTGTTTGATAGAACAGAAATCATTGCAACAGTGGACTATACAGTGACTGTAGTACTGTCTATACTCAGCAGGGAACTGGTGACCTGTTTGCCACTTTTTTCTGCTCGGTTAGCTCTGTGTGTCACCCCAATTATGTTAATAATCACCACAGCATTATGGCAGAAATCACAGGGGACTTTGAAGCAGAGTTAACTATTTAATAGACACAATGATTATATGCCAAACAAGATTAGAACTGTTTGAACTCAGGCTGAACCTCGGTCAAAGGACAAAGAGCAGTGTTTCTTTGGTTGTGTCCACTCAAACGAGCAAAAGCTCAAAAACACGGGATACAAAAATGTCTCACAACTTCAAAACTATAAATAGCAGGGAAGACTCCTGTAAGATCACTGTGGTTTTGTCAGCCGACAAATCTCAAAATAACACCCACTGAATGACTTGTAGAAAAGAAAGGGAAAGAAAGCTCACGTCTCTGCTTCCTGAGCAATGAAGTTATTCTATTCTATTATATTCTTTAAAGGCACAGAGACAGAAAATGACGTTTGTGGTACATTTAAACATGTTTAAATGCACAGGACAGTGTATAGTGGGCAACCAACCAGAGCCTACAATACCTAAAATGTAAACATAGCAATAAATGCACAGCTATTTTTATAACCTTTCTGCAAAGAAAAGCCGCCACACTACAAGAAAAACTGTAAGAGCCAACAACAAAGACTGGATCCTACAGTCTATTATCAAAGGGAATTTAAAATGTGAAGGATACTTGTTCTGCAGCCCTCAAGGAAGAGCTTTTAGTACCGCTAACAAAAGATACTAGTGCCGGTTCCCATGAGAGGACATTACAGGTGATCATCAGGGAGTAGAGAACTGGGTCACTTCCATTTTCTCACTGGCCCTAATGACAGACCTCAGGGTTAAAGAAAAGGAGAGAGGGGTGGCGGGAAAGACAAGTTGGACAAGATTCTAGGCTTTGGTCTGTTCTCAGATGTAAGTTTAAGAGTTTTTAAACCTTGAGAAGATCTTTCAGTGCATTTATTCTCACAGAGGTTTGTAGAATTCGTAAGAGATATTAGTGTCCTTACAAAACTCATAGTATTTGTAGAAATGCTGCATCAAAGCTGCAAAGAAATACAATTATTCAGGCGTTATTGTTCTTTCTGAACAGCTCGGTTCCCATCATTTCTGTTGGTGCACCTTTGAATTATTCTTCAGTGATTGACCCCTTTTTCTTCAAGGCTGTAATTGGTCAATTTTGCAGAAAGTTTGAGGAATCTGACAAAGAAAAATACAGAAGTGTGACTGTTCCAGTTTTTAAAAATCCACATTGCACTCCTGGACTGCGCTGTCCTAAATTTACACTTACACACCACGGCGGCGTCGTGGCAGTCATAAGATTCAAATCCGTGATGTGCAGCTGCTTTGTTTCACACTGTGTCATCGCTGCTGTGTTGGGGCCACTCCCACACACAAAGCAAACAACGAGATGCAATAAAGCAGTTAACCATTGGTGACAGCCTCTGCCTCGGACAAACACACGCCCATACACTTTCCTTTATTCACACCGAGAGATCAGGAGGAAGTTGGACACCACGTCAAGCCTTTGTCAAAGTTTCAAATGGGAGCCCAGGATCTGTGAATGGCTAACACTGACTAAGCTGACTAAACTGTACATGTGACAAACTCATTGGAGTAAAACTTTTCTCATGCAAGTGTTGGACAGTGCAGCTGTTTCTTCCTCCCTCCATCCTCTGGGCCCCGTTCAGTACGTCTCATCGCCAGTTTCCTCTCCCTCCTTCTCCCATCCTCCTTCCTCTGCCCCTCGCCTCTTCCCCGGGGTGTGTTTGATGGACTGATGTTATTATCTCTACCTCCTTCATCCCTCCGTCTTCAAAGGAGGGAGATGACTGTATCTATCAAGCTTTAGTGTGCTTAAGAGACGCCTCGGGCGCTGTACTGCTCCGCTCCCAGTCTGAGAAAAGCTTGGCGGGAAAAAGGGGGAAAGACTTGTGTGGATTTGACAGCAAATTGATAGTGGAAATAACCAAATTCCTTTCTTCATTATGAGTGTTATCTACACTGAAGATGGATGCCTGGTATTGTCTGATGTAAATCAAGCTCCTGACTGTATGTGGCTGCAGTTCGTTGACAAAGGAAGTTCAATAAATGTCAACAAAAACATCAAGCCTGGACTGTAAATATCAGCGGGAGACAGATGAGTTGTCTGGAAATACCAAACTGGGAAGGTTAGATATCAGGCTGAATATTCATTCATGGTTTAGAAGCACTCTGATGGAGTACAATATAACGTCAAACTGGAAACTGAAGAGAACAAAGACAAAAATAAAACTTGCTATGATGGAACATCCAAAAAAGGCGATACTCGGTGGTACAGTGATATGATCTGCAGCTGACAGATCACGTCACACCCACAGGTCTGTGTTATACTCTCAGCCACACGAGGCAGGCAGCAGAATCAGTCGGTCCATTAAACAACACTACACTGGACATCTTCTCCTCTCCTCAGACAAGCACAAGCACATCCTTATCCTGTATTTCACTCTCTGACTCATTACCACACTCCACTACAATTTCATTTCCTGCATAATGGCAGTTTTCTATTTTCATTTACCCTGTTCTTTTATGGCTTTTGTTTTGCATTGTTCCCCGTGCATATTTCATTGAGACTGTGCTAACCAATCCAATTATCTTTGTGCTGGTGTGATATATACAGTATATACTGTATATATGCATATACATATATACATATTACTTTGCACAGTCAAGTGAATTATAGACCACAAAACAATTTTAAAAAATGTAAGCAATACATATGTAATGTTGCCTATATTGTTAGTGCTAGTGCTATATTGTTGTTTTTAGGGTGACTTTATTAAAGGGCACTGTCTCTGCTAAATAAATAGTAAGTAACAAATATCTGGGCTAATGAGGTTATTCTTTGAGTTTAAAAAGCTCCATGCAGAGCCACAGAAGAGATGAGAGTGATCCTCATGTGTGAAATCAGCACAGTGGTGCTTTAACATTTTGCTGCATCATACTTCTCAGAAACACTTCAGACTGAGTTTCATATTACAGCCACCACTCATTCGATTTGATCTAAAACGATCTAAAAGTATGTTGTTATTTCATCATGTCCAGCATTCTCCAAGTCCACGACATGTTTGTGTGTTCTCTCCGAGCCACTTCCTGCATAATGGGTTTCTCAAACTCCGTTCTTCTGCAGAGCAACAAACAGTGGTTTGTTTGTTCAGCCCGCTCAAGCAGAGCGTTGATACGAGCTCACCGAGTCATTCTCATGCTCAGCGGCTCTGCATCTGGATGAAATGCCAGAGCAGCTCCACTGAAATTCCTCACTTCCCAGTGCTGACTCCCACTTCTTTGCATTGTTTGGTGTGTATGTGCGCACTACACGCCTCTGTGTCCAGCTCCCACACGGTGACATTGTTGTCGTGACCACGTCAAGAGAGTTTGACCGGGCTAGATCGGATTCTACGGAGGCAGTTTTTGGGGGGTTTTGAACACATTTTGGTGACAATTGCAATATACGTATTCAATATCTCACTGTGAAAAAAACATCACATACCCTCCATATTCCATTGCCCACAGTCCCTGCATGGCTCCAGACTCCAGCAGCAATGATGTGTCTCCAATTAATGATCACATTACCGAAACTGACAAGACTGGCTCTCTCCTGCTGCTTCCCACCTCAGCGTGCTCCCACATCATTTAGCACAGACTACAGGAGATGTGAAGGTGAAGCTCATTGTTTCTGTCTCTCACCTCTCCCTCTGCTCACGCCCCTACATGATACACCAAAGTTCCTGCAGTAACAACAAATGCGTTCAGGTGAAACACACCTGGGGTTCTGGCTGATCGTTCTGTTAATGTCACACAGCATCACACGTAAAGGAGACAACCAGGCTGAGCAGGCCTCTTCACAAAGCTTTCAAAACTTTCTCTCCTACCTAATTTCTTTTGTGTATTCCACACAGAGCTGTATAACTAAAAGCTTCTCATTCCACTGGGTGTTGTATAAGTAAACGGCCATTTCCACCCAGAGCCACACATATTGAACGTTCATTTACAGTAACTGAAAGCTTTCTGAGTGAACCAACTTCATGGACCCTGCTCAGACTCTGATTTACTGAGGGAACTGTTGTGTCTGAACTATCTTCCGCTTTACACGTTTTAAGCCCAGAAAGAGCCAATGTGCATTTTTAATGATCTACCAAGTATTAATTATTTAGCATTCGGGGGATTTACTGCACCATGGCCAGCAGCTAATGGTCTGAGCTGCTATTTCCACCTGAACAATACACTAAATAAGGGCTGAGGTGCATCAGTCAGAGGTGTGATTGGATGAATGAATTAGCTCATTATATTGGACTAAAATGCTTCACTTTAACTGCTGCTTTTATTGTTTTGGTACAACCTTTCGTTGAGGGGAAATAAAGACCTTTGAAAAGGGTCCAAACCAGAAGTTTTTAAATGTGGCGAGGCGGGAGAGTTTAAGGGGAGACATGACGGGAGACGCGCAATGCAGTGAAAGGGACAGGAAGTTATTGTAGTTTGGTCAGTCGACACAGTCAGCAGCACCAGCAGTGATGTCCAGCTCATGCAGGAAGTTAGTGCTGTAAAACCCTTCGCACCTGATTGCTGCAATTTGCGTCAAAATTGTCATTCCTCAGTCAAATATTGAACACACAGACACACAATACACATATTTTTAGACTCAGTGTGACTTAGACTTCCCAACGATGCTATTATTTGCCATGTTCGTTGCAAATAAATGTCCATAAATCCGCTTAGAAATCACAGAAAAATACATTCCTTATAACTCAAGAACCTGCCTGATAATAACCACGTTTTTTAAGTTTTCTTCAGAATCTAAGTAGTGCAGTGATAGCTGTCTGTATGTTCACGGTTACACTGCAAACAGAAACTGCTACTAGCTAATTCGGCATAGTTTTAATGATGCCAGTTTGACAAAATGTAAACAAATACAAGCAGAAAAAAACCAACAGAGCTAAAGTTGTAGTCATTAAGATCTTGTGCAACACTTTCTTGCACAATTTGCAGGGGAGTCTTAAAACACTGGCACACATTCATGTCCTCCAGAGAAAATCACACGACCCAGATACTGAGAAGCATAGTGGCATTTATGAAAATCTGCTTATTAATGAACAAAAAGTGCTGGGAGAAACTGCTCTGCATCTAAGATGATGCTGGTTGCACTTAAAGTGAGCGTGACCGGCGGGGCTGAAAGAATATGACGCTTTTTGGAAAAAGTTTTGGACATTTTCCCAATATGACATTACTGCACTGCTGCCCCCCTTCAAACAGCCCCCAGACTAACCGAGACAGGAGATGTTCAGGCTGATGTTCCCACAATCTAACTTTGAGTAGTAGAGTAACAATGCAGTGAAGCGATGCTCGCTGTGAAGGTTGAAATAATGAATGCCTTTGACACGTTCAAGCAGTTTTGATGTTCTCAAAAAGACGAAGATTTTGCTCCCGTTAATGAAGACGTAGCTTGAAAGCAGCAGGAGTTGACTCACCAGCACTCTGTTCTCCGTCTTGTCTCCTTTGATCTCCAGTTTGACTCTCTTCCTCAGCGACAGCTTCACCTTCCTCCCCACTGCATCCCTCACACTCTCTGCACAGAGAAGAGGAGAGAGGAGATGAAATATAGAAAGATCCACAATCAAATCTGGAAAAGATCTGTGTGAGAGGACAAGTGACAATTGCTGCCAAGTGGTTTCTCAAGCACTACAAAAAGTAACGCTTTACTTCTTCACAAAGTCTTAACACAGCACAGAACTCAACACAGGAGGATCTTTCTTCTTGTGTTCATTTCACTCGCACATCATGAATCTCTCTTCAGAGGACTGACTCCTCTGTAGCAGATTTGGACTCCAAAAGGCTGGATGCACAACAAACCGCAGTAATATGGAAGAAGTGCAAGAAGACTGTAACACAAAAGGAGCCAGTACAACAAACTTCTTCCACCACCTCAAACCGAAGCACCCGGCTGAGTACAGGAGGAGCCAAAAAAGCCACGAGGAGAGCTGCTGTGAGTCCTCACCCAAACAGACAAACCACAGTGGCTCAGCACTGCATCGCAAATCTTTGGAAAGGTATATTCTGTATTTTGTCATCAAGATCACAGAAAAACCCTGGATTATCGTGACATTATGTGGATAATTAAGTTAATTGTTTGGGACATTTATCAAGCAGAAAGACAATTAATGTATTCAGACTGCATTTCTCTTTCCATGTATCTCTGTGTGAGGCAGGACATCTGCACTTCTGGTTGCAAACCGGCCGTCGTCTTCATTACAGTCAGGCTGAACTTTGACATCCTAAATGGTGGGAGCTCTGCAATTCCAGTTTGAGAGACTAGGAGGACTGGCCTCTCCTACAGGAAATACTGATTGTTATAATGCTTGCTCAGAGAACAGCACAGCACAAAAGTACGACACTATGACTGTAGTGACTGCAAGGACAGCCACAGAGGTCAATGACAATAACCACTGCTAGCTGCTAGCCTTGCTAGCTCATACGCACATACTATTTCCTGGCATTCCTGCGTCTACAGCCATGCTAGCAGCTGTGAGGCTGTACTTATGGATGGCTTTGTGTTTTGAGCTAAATGCTAACTCTAGCATGGTAACGTGTTCACAATAACTATGCTAACCTGTTTATGTTCAGCACGTTTAATGTTCAAATTTGAGTTTAGCGTGCTAGCATGCTAACATTTGCTAACTAGCAATCGACACAAAGTACAGCTGAGGCTGATGGAAGCGTCAATAGTTTTGCAGGAACTTGGTCCTAAATGAAATTACTGGGCTAGTTTAAAGTTTGACATGGTCGCGCTACAAAAGTTATTACAATTTTCTTTGTGATGGACATGAAAACAGTATATATTCCAAATTTCATGGAAACCCATTCAACACTTTGAAGCATTTTAACCTCCCAATATCAACCTGCAGGTGCCATGAAACAAAAGAAAACACACAAACAAAAGAAATAACCCAAATCCATGAATGTCTGTGCAAACTTTGGCAATCCGTCCAATAGCTGTTAGATACTTGAGTCTGGTTCAAAGTGGTGGATCGACTGACAGACTCACAGACCAATACTGCCATCCATTCAAACATGGTGACAACACGCCAAACATTTGCTGGTTCCAGCTTCTCAAACGTAAGAATTTGCTGCTTTTCTCTGTTTTTCTAATCATAAATTGAACACATTAAGTTTCTGCATTGTTACTTGGACAAAACAAGCAGTATGAAGACGTCACGTTGAGCTCTGGCAGTGTGTGATTTGCCATTTTTCCATATTCTATAAATAAAACAATTCATAACAGATTAATCAATAATGAAAACAGTCTTTTGTTTATGTGCTGCGTGTGTCGTTCAGATTGATTGTTCACACCCAGTAGGAGCCTCCAGTGCCAGGGAGCTGGCTTAGAGAGCAGAACTGGGTCAGCCGCCTCTCACTCGCCCACCACACAGCGGCTGATACAGTCTGTGCACATGTGTCTGAGACACAGAGGGATTCTGTGCGTGCACATCTGTGCTGGCATGCATGCATCCTGGCCTACAGGCTTCCTCAAACCATCATCAGATCAAAGCGAAACTAATAATTAGGCAAAGTGCGAAGTGGTTCTTCTGCCAGCCTGAAAACGTGCACCATTTCCTTCTGCTGCGTTTCAAAAACTACAGCCTTCGACATCCAATAAGTCACAGAGATTTCTCCAGTGGGTCTCTGCACAAAATGAGACCTTGTAGGTTTTAATGAGCCTGAGCAGTTTTTGGTTCCGGACAGAAAAAGCTCCTGACAGACTCTCATACATCACTTTTCTACTATTTCAGTTTTGCTGCTCATTCATTAAAACTGTGACAGGAGTGGAATTTTTACTTGCAGCTGCCCTGTGCTTCATACTAGGCAGTGAAAGCATGCGCAGCGGGTCACCCTCGGATGAATATCAGTGGGGACTCTTGTGGGAGGTGGGGAGATGGGAGACCTGTGGCCTTGTAAAAGCTGCAACAAATGATTCACAAGCCCATAAAGACACTCCCCCATTCACTGACCCTCAGCCAATCCAGATATGTGTGTTGGTGATGTCACAGAGCATTTTGGAGGTGTTTAAGATCACGAAAATTAAATGTGATCAACTGTAGACTATGCAATGACTCAAACGTGCACAAACAGAGGTGAACATAAACCAGAAAGATGAATTTAGTTAATCAATTTCAGTTCTTGCATTAAACACCGGCTGACGTCGGCTTGTTCTGCTGTCCTGAGCGAGTCAAAGTTCAGCGACAAGCACCGACAGGACCACAGAGATGAAGACCAAATTGTTCACAGCTATCAGCTGTGCGTTGCTCTGCCCCCCACCTCAATCTGATCCTCTTCTCCTCACAGCTCGTTTTCTCTGTTTTGACACAGTATGACACCACTAACCTCTCAGAGGTCCAACTTCAGCTGCCTGCTGAACGCCAACAAGTAACCTGAGTCATTCCTCTGCCTCATCACGTTAAGGAAACTGTTTCCCAGACATCATAATAGAGTATGAGTTTGACTATGCATATGTATATATGTATTTAATGAAGTTTATGAATGCTCATCTATGCTGGTCGTCATCTCCAAGACCAGACAAACAGGAGGCGTGGATATCAAAATAATTCCTCTAACAGCAAAAGAAGCCCAGTGAGATATTTTCTGTAACTCGGCAATGAAGAGATATAGTTTGTCTTCCCTCTGCAGCCTCATGCCGACACTCCTTGTATGAGTGGATGCCAAGTGTGAGCTTGTATAATGCTGAATCACCCACACCAGTGAATGTTTCCAACAATGGCTGGTTACATACTCATCCATCCAGACAACACCGCATGACAGTAGGATCATGACAAACAAATTCCCTGCGTCAAGCGTGCATTGTTGGGCAAATTCATCAGGCAGAATCAGGAAAATTCTTGAGGCGAGGGGATGAAGTGGGACACTTTTCTGACTCCGAGCTTGAGTGCAAGTTGAATTTGTATTGTAGAACAAGCAACTTCTGCTACATCGGTATGTCAGTCATTTTAAAATTCTAGTTCAGAAGCCAAAATGTCCAATGATTCAAAATATGTTTGCTACGTGAATAAAATGATGAACAAGACGTAATCTTGTAGAATCTAGAATATTTCCAATTGATGGAAAGAGTCTTTTTCACTCTCTGTAAACATTGTAGAGCCTCCATGAAGAGCTGGAACAAGCTGATACAGAATATACAGCAAATGAAACTATCAGAGCTGATTTGAACAACCTTAAAGCTAAATATAGTGGATGCTTAGGGATTAAATAAGGGGTGAAATTCCCACATCAAACTGAAGAAGCTTCTGTTCCTTCTTGACTTTCATTAGAGCTCAAACAGGCCGGATAACACAGAAGGCAACATGTGAACGCTGCGTGAGGGCACAGGGATGGAAATGAAACCACAGATACTTTGGTCGAGTAAAATAAGCGACTGGTTGGCTGAAAATCTCTGTGACTCACTGAATGAATGCATGCCTGACCAAGTGACTGGTACGTGACCGAGCATTTTCCTTCAAGCCTCATCTACAGTGTGCACTTTCAGCCTCTTTGAGAAAGAAATGGAGCCAAAAGAACACTGCAGGCAGACGTGGAGAAAGAGCTTGTGCTTGTCCAACATTGCACTGAGGTGTCAGAAACTCAACCACTTTGCCAAACAAAGAGACCCTGAGCTTGAGCCAAACAACCTGCAGGGACTCTTGAGGTATGTCCACAATCAGTTCAAATAACTCATGAGAAACGTGGCGAGGCTATCAGCCATTAAAACCCAAGGCGGGAGACGTGACAGTGGACTAAGGTTGCTGTGGGGGGAAAATAACTCTGCAGGTTATGCGCAGAGGGAAAGGCAGGCCGGCCACTCACGTCTAAACTATGTGGCTTTTCTTCCAAACACAGACTGCAATGCACATCACGTTAACAGTACGAGCACCTTGATCAACAACAGCAGGGCTGCGTGTACACAAAGCATCAGGATTCACTGCAGCTCCAGCATTTCACAGTCTCACAGGAGAAAATGATGAACAGCATGCTTGCACTGTGTGAAGACATGTCTGTGTTTGACTGGTTCACCTCTAGGAAATACATAATGTGGAGAGAAGGGATTTATCAGAGGAGGTAATAGCATTACTGGAGTGTGGCTGTATAGTGCTGTATGGATTAGATTGTCTTGTATCAGTTCAGTAGGGGCAGTACAAGCCTCGCTCAGGAGCTCATGGCCACTCTCACAGAGGGAGTATCAGTGATTGTTCCTGGCTGCACACATGGCTTTAAATGATCCGTCTCTGTTCTTACCCACAAGCTCTTTGGGGACCTCTGACACTTCTTCGCTCATTTTGCTGAAGGTAATATCCGAAACAACGAGAAGATTTCAGTCAACACGCCGAGAAGCCTCAAATACAGAGGAAACAAGGAGCGAGACAGAGGCAGAGAGAAGTGTCAGGTGGTGCCGCCGCCGGTGCGTCTCTCCCGGTTACATGCTCCTCTCCTCCTCTCGCAGTGTCCGGACAATGTACCCGCGTGGATCTGCGCGCATCTCCTCTCGAGATTGAACAGGTTCAGAGACTGTATGCTGAAGGAAAAAAAAACCGCTAGAGGCTTCTTAAAATCATGTTGAAAAGCAGCGGACTCCGCGCGTCAGGGAGATGAAAAGACCACCGCTCTGGCACATCCTCTCCGTCCGTGGCCCTACCGTAAAGCCGTCGGTCTTACAGCACCAGCCAATGGTGGAGAGCGGGGCCCCTCCCCGCGCGTGATGCGACAGCCAGGGAGCCGATGCGATGCCGGGGCGGTGTGGCGTGGCGGGAGGGGGCGTCGGTGGTGGTGCCAGACCGATATTAATGAGCAGGCTGCAGCCGTTCCCAAGCTGCCTACCAGGGACCTCTAGCGGTCCTGGAGGGGGATCCCGCGGGGTCCCAATCTCATGCTTGTATTGAAGCACAGGAGGGGGCTGGACTATAAAATAGGAGATAGGAGATTAATACAGGCCAGACTCTAACTATCCTATGACGAGTTCTCAATGCCTGTGGGAACATTATGGTGATGCAGACAAAGGTGATGTCATCTGCAGAGAGGCCTACTCTTTTAAAACTAAAATAAGAATAATAAATACTTGAAAATACGGGAGGCTGTCCAGCTGAACCTGTAGAAATAATGGGAATGCATAAACATGCGAACAATGGGAAATTAGAAACACTCTCTGACAAACTCACGGAATGTCCCAAGATTAATTCTTGGAAGGAATATTGCTTTTTGTTCATGCAGTTATTTCGTTTTAATGGTTGTGGAAAAAATATGGATATATGAATGAATGAGAAAAATATTTCAGTAACTCACGTCACTGTCTCTGATACGGTTAGTGTCTGTATGTGCTGAACCGTTTTATCCTTCAAGGAGTAGTTAAGAAGGAAAGATGGCGACACCTTGTGGCGACTTGGTTAAAGTACAGCCTGCAGGCAGCCACAGCGTTCTTGATAGAGGCGGTTACCAGCAGTTTCTCCCAAATTTGCACCGTTAGTTATTTGTCCTGATAAATTTGAAGTAATCTGACCCAAGTTTATGATGCACAAACAACCCTGAAGGCAGTATTAACACAACATCTTGCTCAGTGCAGCCTTCGTTCAGTATCCTGATTCATCTGTACATTTTGCAGTAGGAAAAGATCCCATGTGATTCCGATTTGATTGGCTGATTCCAATTTTTCCACGACACATCACTTCAACCAATGCACTTTTGAAAAAAACAAAACAAAAGGCTGAGGCTCCACTGACTGCCATTTCTCATCCATTAATGAGCAGTTTAACATCACTTACTGTCACTGCCAACAGTAAATTTTATTGTTTATATTGTTTGTTGCCTCACCATTCTTTATATATATATTTCTTTTTTATGTTTTTGCACTATTTAACTTATTGTTCAGCCTTTTGTGTTTTTTTTTTCAAAAGTGCATTTTTTTTAAGGCTGAGTCAACTTCCATATATGGGCATACCTTGATCTTCACTGTCACTGTCACTGTCTATAGGTAGGCACCCCAGAGCCAAGAAGCCAGTCCCTCACTTTTGATATATTGACTAGTTGGATTAAGAGACAGTTTAGCTTTTTTTTTGAGAACATCAGTTCAGAACAACATTAACTGCAATGGCAAGAAGACAGGACAGAGGCAGATGGGTAAACACCTCGAACCAGAGACAGCGGCATCCTTTTGCTCATTCTGCACAGGAGTCGCCTCTGGAAGACAGAAGGGCCTTGAGGGAGAAACTCTCCAGCGCAGAGGAGGAGAACAAAAAGTTAAAGGCCGACCTCCAGAATGCCATCAAGGAGATCGGCGAGAGGGACGAATGGATCAGCTATTTGCAAAAACGTGTCACCGATCTGAAGCACACACATGAGGAAGCCATCGAAAGCTGGAACCACGAGCGCAGGGCGCTACAGGAGGACCTGAAAAAGAGAGCTGAGGAGTTGGTCTCTCTTAACCAGAGCCTCCTCACTGAGAAAGACGAACCTGAATGGATGAGAGCCTCTGTAGAAGAGCTCGAAGCCTCCAGTGGAGTGACAGCCCTGAAAGAGAAGTGGCAGGCAGAAGTGAGCCAGCTGAAAGAGGTCCTCATGCAGAGAGACAAACAGATCAGCAGGGCCACCAAGAAAAGACGAGCTCGAACCAATGCTTACATCGTCCCCATGGCTCAGCTGACTGACGCAGAGTCGGCTCTAAATCAGAGCAAAGCGACCTGCGAAGAACTACGAGAGCGGCTGGCAGCAGAAGACCGAAGCCACCAGAAGGAGCTCTCTGAGAGAGAGGAGAGCTTTAGAAAGGAGCTCTCAGATGACAGAGACAGGTGCAAAGAGGAGCTGTCCAGACTGTCAGAGAGTTGGGCCAGAAGAGCAGAGCAGTGGGAAAAAGAAAAGAAAAAGCTGGAACGGATGCTGCTGGTCAAAGACAAAATATGGGCCCACGAAGAGGCAGCAATGAACGAAGACATCCAACACCTGACGCAAGAAAACATCCAACTCACGACGAAGAAGAAGACAAAGAAGAAGAGCTGCAGGAGGCTATTTTTTTTAAATTTGATGACCCTCCCTATCATAAATTACCTTTAGATTTTTTTTCCAAAAACAAAATGAAATGTAACTCCAAAGAACGAATCATTTCGATAAAATAAACAAATTTAAACTAAACCCAACACAAATTGTATTTGACTTGATGGAATTAGGTGGTGGCTAAAGTGTCTTGTTTGAGTCGGTAGGATTGTTAACAGCCTGAAATAAAGCTATTGGACTTGTAGCAGAAAAACCAAAGTGTGTCTTATAATTAAAAACAGGAAGAAAAAGGTCACAGATGTGACTACTTTATATTCCAGTGGTTGTTTTGGTGTGTTGAGAACAGCGGTGATTGACAGCCCGGCTGATCAAATCAGCACGAGTGCAGGTTAAAGACAGCATCTGTGTGATTGGCTGTATGGACATTTTAGAGCAGAGATCACAGTCTTTAAGCTGAAACACATGCACACTGCTTAGGTCACAACCAAATGACATGAATGAGTTAGTCTCATTGCAACTGAGGTCAGAATTAAAAAAGAATGAAAGTTTTAAGATGAGATTTAAAAGAAGCCAGAGAGTTTCATCATGTTGAGGGTCTGATAGCAGAAGCCCATCACCCTCAGTCATAAACCGAGACCTGTGAGGAAGCAGCATTTCTGCAAAGGCCCACAAATAAAGCAGAAATAGTCACTAAAAGGTGAAATTAAAGACTGTTTAAAAGTCGTTTATTTAGCTTTGAGCTGCAGAAGTTGGAGAGTAAAGAAACAGATCCAGAGTTGCTGCTTTTCTCTTATCGTCCCTGTTTGAGTCCTGCTGATCAAAGCTGTCCTTTTCTGTCCTTGAGAATAAACGCTTTGCAGAGACTGTCAAAAGTATTTTCTTCTTAATGTAATTTACATTTCTGCCGATTTTGAATTCTCAGTGTTTAAAATGATGGTTGGAGGTGATGGAGGAGCTTTCCCAGCTTTATAAGACGTTTTTATTCCCTTCAACAGTTTCTCACCATCTTTCAGTCACTTCTCTCATTTCTAAAGAATCACTTGAACTTACTGTCCATTATTGGACTTTTATGCATCAGTCATGTGATCACTGAACAGAAAGCCACAGTCATGTTCACGATATTTGCATATTTCACATTCACTCGTGAAGTTTCTCCCAAATTTGCACCGTTAGTTATTTGTCCTGATAAATTTGAAGTAATCTGACCCAAGTTAATGATGCACACTTTTGCCACGCGCATCCTGTGCATACTGAAGAATCCTGAGAGGAAAGCTCTGGACATCTCAACTGAGAAAGGAATTGTACCGGCTGAGTTTGAAATCCAAACTGTGGTGTAACTTGTCGTCAATTGTGATAATCGAGTGTTATTATTATATGATGATGATGATGATGATGATTATGATGATTATGATTATTATTATTATTATTATTATTACCGTTATAACCAACTGCACTAAGCACACACCTCCATTTGCAAGACCCTCGCAGGTGCCACACATCGTATCGTGGTAGATCGAGCCGGGCAGGAGCACTATCTGTCTGCTTGCGCATTCCTGGTGATTTACGCACGAATCCAGCGCGGAAGATGAGTTAGAGAAGAAGCCCTCGGCACATTCTTCACAAACAGTGTTGCTTTGTGATGTACCTAAAGAAAACAACAGCGCAGTTGGGATCATTACAATGCTTTTAAAATGCCGTTGTGGCTGCGGAGAGCCCAGGTGATGGAGCGTGTTTCAATGCGCTTCGTGGATTTCCACTTTAACTTTAAATACGATTGTTTCGGGGCTGTTTTTCTTGTAAAACATTAAGCTACTGAGACTTTGATTATTACGTTTCTTTGTCTCTAAAGATGAAATGTGAAGAAACGATCTTTTCACTGATACATTTCGTTTGAACTCCGCGTCCGGGGCCGCACTCCGTGTGTCTGATCGAAGCCCTCTTGTTGTTGTCTTTGCGAGCGTCAGTCATGAATTTGACGGAAAGAGTGTTTTCACTGATCTGAAGTCAGGAACAGTTAGTTTGGCCAAATGTTTACCCTGAATAATGTTTGCCATTCCTTTGAATTCAGCAGCACATTACTGCCAGCTGACTGATTTCCCCCTCATTTCATGTTTCCTCTCCTCTTTCCATCCCTGTGCACTCATTTGTTGTCTTAGAGAATATAAACTATTTTGTCATTATTGTAGTTGTTTTTCAGAGTAAACGTCCTGACACAACTGCACTTCAAACACATTTATTTACTCTTCAGAAAGAACAAGGTAACAAATCAAAGCCATTACTGTGTATATGTAGTTTCATCTGATGAACGTTGACAGGTGGAGCATTGGGCCTTGGTCTGGATGTGGGTGTGACTGGGTTGTGATTGACAGGATGTGGGTTGCATACTTACAGACATTTTGCTATTGGTGTAATACATAGATGTAGCATCTTTAGTTGAGTTCAAAGGGAAGAACCGTGATACCAGACCACAGGATGGATTAGCTCTAAAGGTTCCTCATACCAGCTCTGAACTGGGGAAGACTGGTTTCCAGCATTGTGCACCTCACTACTGCAATGAACTGAAAAAACAAACTATAATGGAGACAATGACTCCTCTGAGGGACTTGAAACTACTTGTCAAAGTTGTGATTATTAGTGTGTGTTTGAGGACTGCTTTGTGTGTCTTGTTCTGACGTTTATATGTGTTTGTTGTTGTGTTAATCTCATTGAGATTACTTCAGCCCTGCTGAAGATGAGGAGCCTGGTGTGGAGGACAGCCTACCATTTAGAGGAATGGTATCTGCTGTCATTACTGCCCGCTCCACAACGGCATCAGCAGCAACCAGGATGAAGCAGATGACCAGCCGGCACACAGCCCAGAGACAACTCCTGTGACCCCTCCTACTTCAGTCCTGAGTGGTCGGGATCAATGAGATGAACCCACCACAGAACCAGACTCCGTTGCGGCCTCAGCTCCGGCAGCTCGTCTGTCTCCTCTCGTCAGCACAGACGAGGTTTGTTTGTCAGCTGCTGTTTTCTGTCTTCAGACACAGACTGAGACTCAGCTGGTTTATTTCTTTCTTCTTTTATTCTTATTACTACTTCAAATAATAAATTCATTGTTGCATTGCAGTTAGTTTGCATCAGTTTCACTTATTGTGACTTCAAGCAACATAAAATGATGACATTTTCAAACAGGACGTATAGGTTGCATTCACTCAACGTTACAGTACAGTCAAAGCTTGGTCCCTATGAAGGTGGAACACTTGTTTGGGTTCACTTATACAAACAGCCAGAAATAAAATAAAATCAAACATCCAGAAGGACACTGGAGCTATGAGACAGTGTCGCTATTTGAGAGTCTGATAATGATGTAAGATGATGATAGATTGGTCTTTATATTTAATGTTTTTAACGACACACATAACATTTTCAACAAGGATCTCATCAGTTCATGTTTTAGAGAATTGTGACCATGTGGACTGAGTGGGACATTTTAGTGTGTAAAAATAAACGTGTGAGTGACCTCTGGTGACAAACTGTGTAACAGCAACACTGTCTCTATCTGAGCTTGAACAAATCTTTTTACATTTCTGTGCTGCAGTTTCTTACTTACTTGACAGCCATCACATACTCACTGTCTGTTAGTCTGATTTGTCAGTCTAGCTGAAGTTTAATCAAACAAAAATGTAACAAAGGAGCTGGTTGAGGTGCAGGCACATGATTTGTCGAATAAAGCTTTTGCTGCATCCACATACTGACTAGTTTTACCTTCCTGCTGATGAATTTCATATACGATGATGTTGAGGTGTTTTATGGTTTTACACTACAGTAGTGCCAAAGTACAGCCAAAGAGCTCAGGTGATGTTGATCATTATTCTGAACTCTTTCAGCTCATGTTGGGTTGAAAAAGCATTCATGTAGCTGGTTTGTTTGTTTGCTGAAAGCCTTTTTATCAGTCACACATCATGAGTCGCTGACTGCTGTAGTACGAGTTAGTGCACAATAACTCCTGCTCATCTTATGACTCCTGACAGCTGCAATTTGCCGCTTTGTAACCCAACCAGAGGAAAGCAGGGGAGGAAGCATCGGACAACTTCATAATGACTTTTTCAACCTCAACAAATATGTGAAACAAGATCCTAAACAGTGTCTTCATATTTCCAGAGTCACAAATAAACCAAAATATGGAGGTGAGAATCATAAATACATCAACACTGGAGCAGATTGAAATGAACTTAGGCTGCAGCTGCCTACTTCTGTTTGAGTGTTAAAATCTGATCTGAAGCAGTGAAGGGAATGATTATTAAATCAATGATGTTGCTCACTAGCTGCTTGATCACACCTCACATAAAAACAGTTCTCCTCAGTCTTTATTGTCAGCAGCCTGCTCTAAAGCTGAATGATCTTGAGTGAAGCAGGAAGCATTAGTAGAGCGCGGGCAGCTCCAGTTATTATGGCAGGACGGACTGAGGGAGACTGGCAAACCTTGTCCGACTCTCTTCCTCTGATGTAAATGGCCCTGCACAGGGCAAAAACTGCCTTCATCAGCCCCAACACAAATGCAACCAGAGGGTGGGAGCTCTGCAAAGGGTGGAGAGTGGCGGGAGAAGGGCGGAGGAGGAGGAGGAGGAGGAGGGGGATCCAGGGGGAGATGAAGCTATCATCTCAACCTGAATGAGAGAAGGAGTGTGTGGGGGAGAGGAAGAGAGGGGTTCCTGCTGCTTGAAGAAGCCACAGCAGGAGATAATGTGAGCAGACAATGTGAGAGATATGGAGAGGGAAGAAATCCAGGAAGACAAATGTCATACAAATAAAAGAAGTGAGATGACAGCGAGTGTTTCATTTCAATCCCTTCTCATTAGCTTCTCTGTGATCCTGATGCTCACCATTGTCCATTTGTCCATCTTTTTTGTCCTCTTCATGAAGTTACTGGACAGGACATGCGGTTGAAGCAATAAAACATCTTTTACACTGAACCCTTGATTACAAGTCGTGGGGCTAAGAATCTGAACTCATCTGGCCCTGGTGAAGATTTCTATTCCGCGGCAGTTCATACACACACAGGTCATCAGACAGCATGAATGCAATCAGCGTGAGGTGACGAAGCTGCGTGGTGTGATGAGAGACAGTAGCTTCAGTGGGAGGGAAGTGGAGCACAGAATTAATCGGAGTCACCCGCCTCAGCAGTATTTCCTCATCACCTCAATCAAAACTGTCTCATTTAGTTGGTCATATGCATTTCATGCTGAGCACACAGCACTACTGAGAGAACATATCTCACTTTACTGAGTGTCCAGTGCTGTGCAGAGCATGAGGCTGCACACTGATCCATCTGCACCCTGATTCTGTTCTGCAAAGTCACCGAGCCAGGTGAAAGACTCTTTAGTATGAGGTCGATGATTCTTGAAGACACACACCTCCACTTCTCTCCTTGATGAGACAGCTGGCTGCACACTCTTACAGTAAGATTCACATGACAGCAGTGTCTGACAGACGATGTACTCAACAAAGGTGAGACCGAGTGTTTAGAGATCAGCAGCGACAGCAGCAGAACACTTTTCAGGACTGATGTTGTAGCATACCCTCCGAAAGATGGTAAGAGACTCGACTGATGGTTTTTAGTGTTTATTCCTTTCCATGAGTTCCACAATAAACCAACGTGAGATCTTGTAAGAAAACAAAGAAAACAACAAATCACATCTCTGTTACCATTTCCCTATATAATAACTGGTAAACAATCACAGTGCACGCGTAACTGAATACTCAGCAACATATCGTAAGATCGCTAAACACATGAGCAACAGGCTCGCATAAATTTCCTGCACAGACACATTGTCAAAAATATAATTACAACCACACACCAACCTTGTGCCTCTTCGGGGATTGCTAAAATACACTTTGTTTCCGTCACCGTTTCTGTTTTGCTGCTTCACATGCATTCACCTTTGTTTACCTTACAGCCAACTTTATAATTTCACCGTCAAGTTGTTCATTCCGTGTTCATGGCTGAATTCTCCCGGCGACACACTATTAAACCGGAAGTACGACATAGCGTCTTCGAAATAAAATGTTGCACTCTTAAGATGAACCCTTTTAGCTCTTAAATGAGCAAAATATACACATACATATAGATGAAATTAAATTTTAGCAAAACTCTAATCATGAAATATATTTATCAAGGAATCATGTCAAAATACTATTTGTTCTTCCCAAATGAACTTATAAACAGTGCAAGCTGCCCTCTGGTGGACAAAATGAGAAACAGCAAGCACAAAACACAAAGTGGGTTTGCTACAGATGTAATTCTGCCCATGTGTTTCCACAAGTCGAAGATTAGACGGATTTGTACACGGTTCGATCTTTCAGTCAGATTTTAACATCAAATGATGTCCTCCGCAGAAAGATCTGAAGTGCACTGAGGCAACAACACTATTTCCCAACTCTTCCTTCATAATTCCACACAAGCAGTAGCTCAGTTGTACCCAAATCTTCTCAGGATGCCTCTCTGATTGGGATGCTGTCTAAAAAGCATGACATACAAGCTGCTTTAAACAAAGAGGATCAATGATGCAACAGGTTCCTTTCTCAGGCTGCAAACAAGGAACACTGACTTCCCACAGGGCCGGAGCTTTACAAAATCCAGACTCCAAGTACTTTCATGCAGTTGTTTCAAAGCTTTTCTGCCCAATGTACAAAAGTATTTCAGGACAGATAATGCATCGGTTGTGGTGGGTCTGTGGATGCACACCTGAAGCCAAACAAAACACAGTGATCCTTGAAAAGTTTTGGCTTCACCCTGCCTAAACTTGACACACCATCTCACAATCACAATTCACTTTAGCTCTCATTTGAGTCCACCGTCACAAATTACTCTTATTAGCATGTCTTACAAAGTCAGTAACAAACACACACATGCTGGAGAATACTTACAATGAACTAAAATATATGCACCAACACTTTACACGTACTCACATCAGTTAATTCTAAAAAATCAACCCTTTAGCATTCGTCATTAGCATTCCCATTATACTGTATATGTTAGCAACAGCTCCGCTAGCCTAGCATAGCAGTGTCTACCTAAACATCTGGACTTTATGACGCATTACTGCAAACTCAACACAACACGTTAAATCAAGGATTCACAACACATACCTGCCTGTGTTTGTGAGGAGTTTTAACCCACCTGTGCGGAAAACAAAGAGACAGAAAATGTTGACTTGTGTTCAGCTGGACTGCAGGATTTATTCTGTGTCCTCCAGCTAAAAAGTCCCACATACAGTCATCTGGAAGCATCTGTTTGCAAAAACATATTCAGTGCTTCGGTGTGTTCAAACTTGTGTCACTCCATGAAAGTAACACAGTGGTTCTGACTGCTGGGATTAACGTTCAGACTGTTACCTTTGAAACAAGACCAAAACCATGCATGTCCTATAAGTGGATCAAGAACAGCTTTCGGTTAACTTTGGGTCCGCTTGGACAGTTTTAGGCAAATTTTGCTGGAATTCATTTATCTTTTTAAAAATCTATTTATCTGGCAAACCAGTCTCTGTGGATATAATCAAAAGCTTTCTTTTGATCTCGACCTGCAATATAGACATTTTTATCATATAATGTTTGGATGTTATTTCTCTTCAAATAGATTATTAAATAATAATTCCACATTATCTGTCCCTTAATTGCATGTTTGTTCTGTTTCTATAATTTGGTCTAAAATATCTGTTAGTCTATTCAGAATCATTTTAGCAGGTAATTCATAATCTGTATTTATAATGGTCAGATGTCTGTAGTGATCAGTATTTGAGTCATCATCTCTCTTGGACGAACACACATGACACCGTGATAGAATGACTCTCCCACACAGCCACAGTTCAGACCTTCATTGTACAGACAGGTGAGTAGATCAATGATGAACGTATATCTGATACGTCTGTACTTTATAGCTAAAGTGGGCAGGCCATCTGGGCCAGGGCTTTTACTGGCATTTAACTGCTTGATGGCCTGAACCACTTCTTCTTTTCTCATATTTTCTGCAAATAAAGTGAAGTTTATGGAGTTTTTAACAGAGAGTTCAGAGAGTCTGTATCTGTACCTATTTTCCTGTGTGCACTGGAACATGTGGGCAACACTTTTTTTTGACATAAGGTAAACACCATACATTATAGTGAGTGGTATGTTGAAATGATGCACAGGCTGGCTGATTTGCTATAAGACAATGTTTATATAAAGGAAAACCACTTCGATTAATAGGAAAAACCTGTCCATGTATTGAGAGTTGCTTGTCATTACTGTCAAATAATGATTATATGAAGTAAGTACTGTTAAAACAATGCTTCTGTAAGCTATTATCACATGATATCTTTTTTGTACAGTATAAAACCAATGTTGAACAGAAATTGACTGTAAATGAGTTGAATCATTACATAAAGTAAAAGTCTAAAGCTGTCAAGAAGCTTTCAGAGAGGATAAGCTGAATATACTGTAGTTTTACAGAGTGTTTCTGTCTTTTCCATCCAGAAGAGTCCTTGTGGATGGACGGGATAATCCTATGAATTTGCCAAATAATACTGTATGAAAACAACAGCCTTCATTTAAATGAGATCATTTTAAACATACTGAATCCAAAATGATGGCTGTTTTGACTGATTTTTGAATATATTCTTCAAGGAATTAAAGACTCCAGACATGATTCTTTTATTAATTGTACTTGACTCATGAATGTGGAACTCTGCAATGCAATATGGACTTTGAAGAATTTATGTGATTAAAATCCAAAAAACAGGAGCAGAGATTCGCTCTGTTCTATCAGAAAACTGAATATGAGGGTGTTTTTCAGAAACAAGAGGCACAGTGCTGAGAACCATCTGTTTTGTTTCTTTCTAACAACCCATAATCTTACAATGTGTGAACCATCAGATAAAATGCCCAGCTATGCAGCAAATAAAAAGAAAACACACACAAAAGAAATAGATAAAAACAGAAATGTAATTTGAAATTGATTCATTTTTCTTGTTTTATTTTGATTTGGTATTTAATGAATTGAATTTTAACTGTGGGAGGAAACCGAAGCACTCGGAGGAAACCCACTGTCCGACTGATTTTTTTTTCCGTCATTAAATTTTGATTTCTTATCCATTGATTTTAAGTTGAAATGTGTGAGGAAACCGAAGCACAGGAAGGAAACCCAGTGTCCAATTGAATGTATTTTCTGGTGAGTCCGGTGTTCCATTCCTCCACATCACTGTCTTCCTGAGTCGCACATCACTGTCTTCCTGGTCCTCATCACTGTCTTCCTGCTCACTGAGTGCGGTGTGCCCTGACTCCACATTACTGTCTTCCTGCTCAGTGAGTGCAGTGTGCCATGACTCCACATCGCCGTCTTCCTGCTCACTGAGTGCGGTGTGCCATGACTCCACATCGCTGTCTTCCTGCTCACTGAGTGCGGTGTGCCATGACTCCACATCGCTGTCTTCCTGCTCAGTGAGTGCAGTCTGCCCTGACTCCAAATTACTGTTTTTCTGCTTAGTGAGTGCAATGAGCCATGCCTCCACATAACTGACTTTCCCCTCAATGAATGGGGTGAGCCATGACTCCACATCACTGCCTTTCTGCTCACTGAGTGCGGTGTGCCATGACTCCACATCGCTGTCTATTTGCTCAGTGAGTGCGGTGTGCCATGACTTCACATCACTGCCTTTCTGTTCAGTGAGTGCAGTGTGCCATGACTCCACATCGCTGTCTTCCTGCTCAGTGTGTGCAGTGTGCCATGAATCCACATCGCTGCCTTTCTGCTCACTGAGTGCAGTGTGCCATGACTCCACATCGCTGTCTTCCTGCTCCGTGAGTGCAGTGTGCCCTGACTCCAAATTACTGTTTTTCTGCTTAGTGAGTGCAATGAGCCATGCCTCCACATAACTGACTTTCCCCTCAATGAATGGGGTGAGCCATGACTCCACATCACTGTGTTCCTGCTCACTGAGTGCGGTGTGCCATGACTCCACATCACTGCCTTTCTGCTCACTGAGTGCAGTGTGCCATGACTCCACATCACTTTGTTCCTGCTCACTGAGTGCGGTGTGCCATGAATCCACATCACTGCCTTTCTGCTCACTGAGTGCAGTGTGCCATGACTCCACATCGCTGTCTTCCTGCTCAGTGTGTGCGGTGTGCCATGACTCCACATCACTGTTGTCGTGATCCACATCACTGCCTTTCTGCTCACTGAGTGCGGTGTGCCATGAATCCACATCACTGCCTTTCTGCTCACTGAGTGCAGTGTGCCATGACTCCACATCGCTGTCTTCCTGCTCAGTGAGTGCGGTGTGCCATGACTCCAAATCGCTGTCTTCCTGCTCAGTGAGTGCAGTGTGCCCTGACTCCAAATTACTGTTTTTCTGCTTAGTGAGTGCAATGAGCCATGCCTCCACATAACTGACTTTCCCCTCAATGAATGGGGTGAGCCATGACTCCACATCACTGTGTTCCTGCTCACTGAGTGCGGTGTGCCATGACTCCACATCACTGCCTTTCTGCTCACTGAGTGCAGTGTGCCATGACTCCACATCACTGTGTTCCTGCTCACTGAGTGCGGTGTGCCATGAATCCACATCACTGCCTTTCTGCTCACTGAGTGCAGTGTGCCATGACTCCACATCGCTGTCTTCCTGCTCAGTGTGTGCGGTGTGCCATGACTCCACATCGCTGTTGTCGTGATCCACATCACTGCCTTTCTGCTCACTGAGTGCGGTGTGCCATGAATCCACATCACTGCCTTTCTGCTCACTGAGTGCAGTGTGCCATGACTCCACATCGCTGTCTTCCTGCTCAGTGAGTGCGGTGTGCCATGACTCCACATCCCAGTCTTCCTGCTCAGTGAGTGCAGTCTGCCCTGACTCCAAATTACTGTTTTTCTGCTTAGTGAGTGCAATGAGCCATGCCTCCACATAACTGACTTTCCCCTCAATGAATGGGGTGAGCCATGACTCCACATCACTGCCTTTCTGCTCAATGAGTGCAGTGTGCCATGAATCCACATCGCTGTCTTTCTGCTCACTGAGTGCGGTGTGCCATGACTCCACATCGCTGTCTTCCTGCTCAGTGTGTGCGGTGTGCCATAACTCCACATCGCTGTTGTCGTGGTCCATATCACTGCCTTTCTGCTCACTGAGTGCGGTGTGCCATGACTCCACATCGCTGTCGCCGTGGTCCACATCACTATCTTCCTGCTCACTTAGTGCGGTGTGCCATGTCTCCACATCACTGTCTTTCTGCTCAGTGAGTGCGGTGTGCCATGACTCCACATCACTGTCTTTCTGCTCAGTGAGTGCAGTGTGCCATGACTCCACATCGCTGACTTCCTGCTCAGTGAGTGCGGTGTGCCATGACTGCACTTCACTGTCTTTCTGCTCAGTGAGTGCGGTGTGCCATGACTCCACATCGCTGTCTTTCTGCTCACTGAGTGCGGTGTGCCATGACTGCACATCGCTGTCTTCCTGCTCAGTGAGTGTGGTGTGCCATGACTCCAAATCGCTGTCTTCCTGCTCAGTGAGTGCGGTGTGCCGTGACTGCACATCGCTGTCTTCCTGCTCAGTGAGTGCGGTGTGCCATGACTCCACATCACTGTCTTCCTGCTCAGTGAGTGCAGTGTGCCATGAATCCACATCGCTGTCGTGGTGGTCCACATCACTGCCTTTCTGCTCACTGAGTGCGGTGTGCCATGACTCCACATCGCTGTCGTCGTGGTCCACATCACTGTCTTCCTGCTCAGTGAGTGCAGTGTGCCATGACTGCACATCGCTGTCTTTCTGCTCACTGAGTGCGGTGTGCCATGACTCCACATCGCTGTCTTTCTGCTCACAGAGTGCGGTGTGCCATGACTCCACATCGCTGTCTTCCTGTTCAGTGAGTGTGGTGTGCCATGACTCCAAATCGCTGTCTTCCTGCTCAGTGAGTGCGGTGTGCCGTGACTGCACATCGCTGTCTTCCTGCTCACTGAGTGCGGTGTGCCGTGACTCCACATCGCTGTCTTCCTGCTCACTGAGTGCGGTGTGCCATGACTGCACATCGCTGTCTTCCTGCTCACTTAGTGCGGTGTGCCCTGACTCCACATCGCTGTCTTCCTGCTCACTGAGTGCAGTGAGCCATGCTTTCACATAACTGACTATCCCTTCAGTGAATGGGGTGAGCCATGACTGCACATGACTGTCTCCCTGCACAGTGAGTGCGGTGTGCCGTGACTCCAGATCACGGTCTTCCCTTCTTCGGGTGTGCCATGACTCTACATTCATTTCTTTTGGATATCTGGACAACCCGGTCTTTCTCTGAAAATTCGTTAGTGCCATTGGAATGACGTGAATGTTTTCTGACAACCACGAATGAAATTAAACCTTCTTTTTGAGTCTTTTGTTATAGCTTCAAGCTTGCAGATGGGGGTTCCTTTAAATGCAACTATATGAATGTTTTCCAAAAACTGAACTAAATAAAACTCTGCCTATTCCTATTCCTATTCATTCATGATGGTCTAGTACCAATGCAACATTCAATTCCTTCATCTGATCAGTGACGTCGGACTTCAAAGCACCAGCCGCTAAACCCCGCCCCCAACAACGCATGTCCAGTGGTGTCTTAGCAACCGTAGCTAGGCATGGCCGTAGCAACGGTCATAGACTAAAGGGGCAATCCCTTAATGGCAAAATATGGAGCATTTTGCGGACATTACTTTTAATTTGTTTGGAGAGGACAAAGCACTAGGCTTGTGGCTGAGAATGTCCCCATCAAAAAGACGAGAAAAGTAAAGAACAACTCTGGACCGACGTTGAAGCGATATTAAGGCACAAGCGACTTGAGGACACTGAGATTGACCAGATTGAAGCGGATAGACACGAAACAACAGCAAGAAAAACACAGCATGGGAGATCAACCTGTTAAAAGACTGCTTAGTGGAGACAAAGCTGGAGACAGATTTTTTATTGTAGGACGCTGAACGCAGAAATCAGCTGCTGCGGGCTTTTTATCCCTCAGTACAAAATAAGAGCGGTAAACCAAACTCTGTGGCCCGCTACGTCTCTCTCAGGTCTGGGATATCCCGTCACTTCTCCTCATTTGACATGGTTAATTAATGCTTAATTTAATCACGCTAAATAAGTGTAAAGAGGTAAGTTTTGCCTGCATGCCTGCGCACAGTGAGAGGTGGTTGATGCGCTTCAGAGCCGCTGCGCAGTGAGAGCGGTGACAGAAGAGAGTCGGCTCATTTTAAATCTATAAAACATGTTTTAATCATTATTTTGTGTCGGGATTCTTTCTCATCCTGACAGGGTTTATTTCTCCATAGGAACCTGCTCACTCTACATTATCCCTCACGTATTTCCTCCTCTTTTTGTCAGATGTTCACAGAGTCTGTGTCTGTATGAATTTTCCTGCGGGCACTGGAACATAGTTCTCTAATAACTTTAATTCTTTATTATTTCCATCCTTTCCTTCTTATGCCTTTCATGAAATTACTTTGGAGTCGCCTGTGTCCTGATTTGATAGCATGAACGAGGTTTCCTCTGTCATCTGATTGTGATTGTTTGTGAATATGATGTAATAGTTCATTATTAAAGTTATCTATTTGTGATTTTAAACCTCTCATTGTTTCCTCAGTTGCTGCAGATCTATTTTTCATTTGCTTTCTACTAATATACTGATTTATTAATGAATCATACATTTTATTTTTAAGTTTATTGAATTCCTTACATTTAAATTTAAATGCATGTTTTATCCTATGTTTTATTATTCTCCATAATTTCACATGGGATTTTTCTCAAACTTTTGATTGAATTCTTCGATGTATTTCTTGTCTTAATTCTGTGATTAGGTCGTTGTTGACTTTAGTTTCCAGGATCCTCTGTTCACTGAGGCAGAGAAAACAGATGATTTAACTAAAAGATGATGCGAAAAATTGTTTAGGATTGTGCCATAATGATATACTGTACAGTTTGAAGACACATATATTCCATCAAAGCGTGTTTTACTTCTGGAGTCAGACCTGGTAAAATCGGTTCCGAGAGGCTTCACGGCTCTATAAACATCAGTTAAATGAGCCTCATTTCAGATTTCTTGTAAAAGTTTTCCTTCTGAGGGTTTACCGTCTAAACGCGTCCCTCTTCCATGAGGAACAGGCCGAGCGCGTTTCTTCCTAAAACAGCAAAGGACATTTCATCCCAGCCAGCAAGGAACATGGCCACAACATTGGCAAACGTTACTTACAAGTTCTAAAAATGCTTTAAAGAAAATGTTTTAATCTAATGTTCAGAGAACATGTAATGTTCAGAGGACATTAGATTACAGGATGACAAAGAAAAAACAGTGGCACTGCAACATTCTGAGGATGTTTTCAGGATGTTGTTGAGGCCTGATGCCAAATGTTCAAAAGGAGGGTCATAAGAGCTGTTCACTTGTATTTTTTATTTTAGAGACAGGAAAGACCTGAATTACACTCAGATGGAGCTGAATCAGTGTCAGAAAGCTGGGGGAGAGGAGTGCTGCAGGCCCGCTGTCCTGCTGTTAACTAAGATCAGAGCCTGGCCTCTCACTCACACTTTCATACAGATGCTCGCCATCATCATCATCATCACCTGACAGAGAGGGAAGATCCTCAGGCAGCTGCTTTTACATATACCTTCTGTTTTTTTACATTCAGAGCCTCATGCACTCATGGGAAAAGTCTGTGAACATAATGGAGAGTTGGGTTTCATTACCATGAAATAATGTTGACATCAAGTAAACCTCATACATTACTTTTATCTGTCATTACAAAATAATGACAGTAAACCAAACTCTTTCGCCAGCTACTTCTCTCTCAGGTCTGGGATATCCCGTCACTTGTCCACATTTGACATGATTAAAAGTCCCTATTTCACATCCAGCAACGGGGTGTTCAAATAGGTCAAATGCCCAACAACGTGCAAGATGTGAGTGAGTGCCCCCCCTGTCGCAATTGTGTTTCCAGGTGGAGTCCAAGGCATGGTGGAAGGAGACAAAGAGAAAACATCAACATCCCTAAAGACCCGCCATTCACTGAATGTCCAATTCAATATCAATTATCATTAATGGGCGGGGAAGGCTACTTTTGCTTGGTAATTTTAAATCAATAAAATATGTTTTGATTCCTATGTGCCACATTATTGAATGCTTTAGTAGTGAGCTGTGTTCTAGAAAGGGATCATGTAGAGTAATCAGGTTATCTCTTACATAATACATCTTAAAATTATAGACTGACAATATGAACCTACTCATTTTGTAACGGAGAGGAAAAGCATTCACTTCTTTAAATGTTCCTATACTGCCCCCTTCTGGAGAGAGATGTCCCCGGCAAGTCAACCCACTGCAACTCATTTACTTGAACAAGTCAGAAGTGATGATAAAAAATGGGATCTCTGACTGAGCAGCACAATCTGAGTGGAGGGCCAGAGGAGGATTCCTGCTTCACAGGGAAATGAACATCACATTGGAGAAATCGTACAGCTGCATCGAGTTTCAACTGCAGAGCGGCTGCTTGCGGCTCCAAACCAGACATGACGATTTTTACCGAGCAAGCTTCCCGAGCCCAGCCGATCTCAAATGGTCCACAAACCCGACATCAACCGAATCTCTCCGATCGGACCACACTGAAGTCTGTTGTCAGGTTTTATCGCTCAGTCCTTCCTCCTCTGTTGTCAAATGAAGGGCAGGTTGTATTACGTGCTTATTATGGACGCCATGGCCGGACCACATGCACGGACAATTAAATTTGAGCATATTATTCTATGTCAGTAATGCAAATGATTGATGATTGATTTCCGGGCAGGGCTATGAAGTGCATCGTGGACAGTTGACGGTCGAGTTCGTGCTCATCTGTTCATTATCTTTGTATCTGACTGTTTTGGAGGTGAGTGAAATCAAATTGAATGCAGCTGTGAAACTTGGACCGCAATATATATAAAATGCCATTTTCTGTGGGGGGTTTCGCAACATTTGGCAAAACTTGTGTTTCACGTTAAATATCATACATACCATGTTAGTGTATCAGGATGCGATTGGCTGAGTCCATGGCTGACTGGTTTTGACGTTTTGGGCGATTTTTGTCATTTCATTTTCCATAGTTGAATGACCACTGGACGAGCTAACCGTATTAGCACATTAGCATCCATTAGCTAACAGCAGAGAGGCAGCCAGAAACAGCGAGTTAAAGTTTGCTAGAGCTGGAATATTTTCATGGTTAATTCTGTAAAGTAAGGATTTATTTCGACCAAACCAGAGTTTGTAACTGTAGGAACAAGGCAAAACTGAGACGCTTTCATGAGTGTTATTCACTTTCTGCCGCGTTTAAGTGTTTTATGATGAGTTCACAAGGTAGGCTAAGTAAGACCGTGTAAGAATATTTGTTTCTTGACATTTTGTGAGTAGATTTATAAAATTTAACAAAGCTGAGAGAGCCCATGCTCGCGCACATCAGTTTCTTTGTTTGTTTGTCTTTGTTGTTTGTTTTTTGACAGTGACGCTCAGGAACTGGGGCCTGTTGCACAAAAGTAGGATTGAGACACCAGGATAAGTTATTGAGCCTGGCTCAACCAATCCAAAACAACAGAGTTCAGGCTTAATTGGTTGCACAAACGCCAAGCCAGGATAAGTAGACACGGATTCATCAAGCCAGGTGAAACCAATCCTGGATAAGTTGCAGCACACAGCTCCTCAAATAGGGCCCGCAATCAATCACAGATTCACTGATTCACCATGGCATCTCGTGCAGCGTACTTCTCCCCGCTGGAGCAGGAGATAATTATGGAGGCGTATGAAGAGGTCAAAGACCAAATAAAAAAAAAGGAAACACCGCCACTGCCATAAAACAACGAGAGAAAGCGTGGCAAAGTATTGCAGATCGCCTGAATGCGTAAGTATTGCACAAACACACACTCACTACTCCACTGAAACCATCACAATTACAATCCAAATAGTTTATTAACATCCCCAAAGACGTAGTTGTATTCACATTATGAAACAGCTGGAACTGCCAGTGAAACTGACTGCAGATGTGAGTGAAATCATGTAAATGCAGCTCCGTATTTGCTCCTCATGCTCCTCTGTTGTTTCATTCATTATGTGTGTGTGTCCTTTGTTAATTTTTTTATTTAATTTATTATTTTCAGATTAAACATGACTGGGCCCAAACGAACTTGGCAGCAAGTCAAGATAAAGTACAAGAACATCCTGCAGAACGGTAAGTGCCCTGACAAATTTTATGCATGTACATACTTTGCACCCAGAGGGTGCCTGCTCACATATTGTCTGTACTTATGTAGCAATTTAAAAAAAAAACCCACAAGCAAGGCACGGGTGGTGGGTCACCACTAGCTGACCTAACCCCAGCTGAGGACAGAGCCTTAGAATCAAATATGTGTCCCTCCCAAGAAGATGCCTCCCTCTTCATCAAAGGTGCATTCTTCCATCTTTACATGGGACATA